>NW_024117698.1:0-76409 GCF_003073215.2 Triticum urartu | reverse complement strand
ATTAATAAGGTGACGCAGCACCTAGAATAGCCTATGGACGAATATTATGAAGTGGCATCTTGTATATTTCGTCCAAGGCTTCATGCACTCCTTATGGCGGCTTCAAAGTCCTGAAATCATCACTTGTAACTCCGTTCTTGATCCCCTTGCGCATGCCATCAACTCCATGCGTGTTCTTGCTCCAATGTTCATCCTTCTCCAAGCTAGGCCCTTCATTTGTAAGCAAAACAAATGTATCCAATTTAGGCAGCATCATAATCTCATGAACATTAGAATCATTACCAAGAAACGAAAGTACCTGGTAATTTAATTGGCGTGCGCGAGCTCTAGTAATTGGTCCAGTATATGTAACAGTAGGGGCTGTGGGTGTAACAATGGTATTGATGTCCTCATCACTAATATAACATCATGTTTACATGGACACCTCATCGGGACATGAATGTATTCAGAATTGCTAGAAATTTAGGGTTTGCGGTCTATCCCCTATTCCTCTGTGCTTATTCATGGTGCCGCTCACAATTCGCATATCTAGGGCTAGGGGGTAGGGGGATTCTCTAACAGAAATGACCCTAGATTCCCATCACATGGCATTACCATGTGACATTGCGATGTGTTTGTGTGCTTATAAATCATAGTCATCTTCCTTGAAATAGAATTCAGGTCATGTAAGAAAGCAAAATGTACAGTAACACATGCTGGTAGCATGTGGGGGCCAGGGCGGCAACCTACCAGCAGCGAGCTATCATAGCTTGGGAGCGTTGACCACAACACATAGCATTATAAAGAGGGGAATATAGAACAACACATATGCACAACCTAGGAATGATGGAGATTATTCCTAGCAACCCGGTTTTCATACCAGAACAGGGATACACCATTCACACATCAATATAACATCGAATAATTCTCTAGATGCATAAGCATAAACATACCAGAATAGGGTGGGGACCTTCTAAAGATTGGAGTGCTGCTGCATTCCTATCTTTTCATGAGCATGTTATCAGCCTAGATGTGCAAAAAACAAAATCGATTGGTATTACACAGGGATTACAAATTTAAAAAGTATTTTCTTAGACCAACATGTATTGTGTTTGTAATCATTCATAACAAAAAATAACTTAATACTGAACTTAGAACAAATGATCGAGTACCTTAAATCCTAAATAGAAGAAAGGTCCCCGGTATGCAATGTCCGGGAGTTCGTATGTGTATATTTTGGCCTCCTGATGGAGGCGTTTCATGAGTAGTCTTGTATTGACCTTACTGCCTAAGTGCACTTTGCACTATCAGGTGTTTTCTTTTGATTCCTCTACTACCTTAGAGCCCTTTATAGATTCTTGTAGAAATCTTAATACGGAAGCAAAAACTGCTACTTTTAGTCAAAAAAAATAGCAGAACAAAGCCAATTTTGTAGTTCTAAACATGTTTTGTTAGCAATTTACCAACCTAATATCGATTGCCTCAATGCTCTTCTTGTAGTCGAGAGCCACCAACTCACCACGGACCCAGGTCATCTAACCGGCTGCCTTGCCATTCTGCCACTAAAACATAAGAACATTTCTGTTTCCTTCTGCAGTGCATCCAGTGTTATGCAGGTATCTCCCTTGAGGCTCCTCTTTCCCTTGTTGAGTTATCCCGACTCCGAGTTCTGACTTAGCTGCCAAATAATGAACATTTTATTAGTTCCAACTATATCTTTTGTAAACTAATTAAAACATGCACAACTTTTGCTCTTCGGCTCTATAAATTACATTAAAAGTGGAATATTCAAATTACAATTTCGCAAGTAATCTAGCTGTTATAGTGAACCTACTGGAAAGATGGAAATAAATTTCATAAATGATAAGGATACTAAAGGTCTATATCTGTATGGATTTGTCCTGAACAATTCTGAATGGCAGAAAGAAAGCTAATGTCGACAGGGAAAAATGGGTAGCGTCAAGATCATATGGTTTAAACAAAAACAACTCCATTTAGCCCAGCAGCTGGAACAACAATGTAATGATCCAATCAGAAGCCTGCAGTGAATTACTATGAACAAATAGAAATGGGTGTCTTCATGCCTACCAAAAATAACATAAAAACGTTCTCCACCTCCCCAAACAAACCATTGCTTCCACAACCACTTCTTTTTTTTGAGAAAATTCCTTATTTGACACTGTCTTAAAATCTGGTTCCTTATTTGACACTTGAAAAGTGTTTCTTCCCTATTTGACACTAGTCCTAAATTTTATTCCCTATACGACACTTTCGTCCATTTTGAGCCTAAATGACACCTAAAAAGATGATTTTGCCCCTCATGCAGTATGCCTGTGCGCGCGCGTGTGTGTGGGTGCACGCGCACATGTGTGCTGCTGCATGTGTGCGTGCATATGTGCTGCTGCGTGTCTCTTTGCTACTGCGTGTGTATGTGCGTGCGTGTGTGTGTGTGCTGTTGCGTGCCTATGTGCTGCCTGCGTGTGTGCTGCTGTTGCGTGTGTGTGTGTGTATGTGTGTATGTGCTGCGTGTGTGCGCGCGTGCATGTGTGTTGGTGCGTGTGTGTGTGTGTGTGCACGCACGCGTGCATGTTGTTGCGTGTGTGTGCGTGTGCATGTGTGTTGGTGCATGTGTATGTGTTGCTGCGTGTGTGCTCCTGCCCTCGCATTGATGCTGCATGTGTGCGCTATTGCCCCCCACACACATACCACATGAGGGGCAAAAGAGTCTTTTCAGGTGCCATTTAGGCTCAAAATGGACGGAAATGTCATATAGGGAATAAAATTTAAAATTTGTGTCAAATAGGGAAGAAAAACTTTTCCAGTGTCAAATAAGGAAGCAGATTTTAAGATAGTGTCAAATAAGGAATTTTCTTTATTTTTTTCGCCACCTTGTTCCCAAAAAATCCACCAAAAGCATTATCAAAAGAGAATAACATGTTATGACGTGCTAACTGAATTCCTACACTACTGTAGGATGGTTGGCCTGGCGAATTCAAGAGTTAAAAAGTGATAGGGAAAATAGATTATAAACAGTTAAGCTGAATCAGTTATGACCTTGAAGTTGAGAAGACCATGTACAATATTTTTTCCATTAAGAAACACTGTAGATCAGAATACATTCTGGTCTACTGTAAAACTAAAACTAAACATGTCAATCGTTGCAAAGATGGGAAAATATTGGCAGGTTAGTACAGTGAAAAGAGATGAAATAGGCTACTAATAAGCTAGAAGGGGTGCAGCATGGTGAAACGAAGAAGAGAGCAAATCAACCACTTGCTTGACTTCCTTACCATGTCCTTGACTCCATGTCCACCCAGTTCATACTATGCTTAGCCAGTGACAGAATGTATTTATGTCTGGGTGAGTTGAACTGAAACTCTGAAGCGGGCATCGCTCTAAAACACTGTGTGTGTCTGTATGTCCACATAAATTAGAGGGAGCGACAGAGATTATGAGGGTGTGAGCCTACGGACCCAAACTTACAGAGAAAACCCAGGACAATAGGAATGCTAAAGAGATCAGAAGATGGCCGGGCAAACACGGCGGCGTGTTGCCTCATAGTGCACATCCATGTCTAACTCTCGGTCCTTCTTCTCCGTGTCCTCCTCCTCCTCTCCTGTCAGGGTCGTCGTCGTGATCTGCCACAGAAAAAAAAATGAACACGTCGCTCGATCAGTCAACAATAGAGGGGAACCATCGTGTCAGGGCCACTGTAGGGCGGCCGTCAGAATGGAGGGCAATGGAGGTTCCCCGCGTCGTCCTCTACGTGGAAGACGCCTCGATCCGCAGGGGCTCCGGGTGTGGGGATTGGCCATGTTGGAGGAGAAGAGTAGGTAGCACATGATGGACGCCGGCGGCTCGGAAAGATGATGAAGGGATCGAGGAGTGGCCCGTGGAGTGGCGGTGTGGCGGAGGCGGTGTGGCGGCGGCCAAGCTACGGCTGGGGAGGCGGCGAAGGGCGTGGCGGGGCGGCTCCGGCGGCAGGGGAGGCTCCCGGCGACCCGCAGCGGGGGCGGGCTCCCGCGGCTGGGGAGGCTCCCAGTGACCCGCGGCCCCTTCCCGTGGCTCTGGCGACGCGAGGAGGCGATGAAGGGCGCGGCTGCGGGAAGCGAACATCGCGGCTGCGGGAGGAGGAGGAGGTCGTACAGGAGAAGGAGGAGGTTGTGCGGGCGGGCGTTTTTTACTATGGGGCAGATTAGCGATCGATAGACTGTAGGTTATTGCGTGGTTGGTAGTGTTAAACGCAGAATAATTAAGGGTCATTAGATCTTAATATTGAATGGATGTGATTGTTTGGATCTGCCCCTCTCTTCCTTTTATAGTGGTAGTAGATAAGTGAAGCACTAGAGCAAATGACAAACTACTCCAAAAGATATAAGTGAAGATAAATGAGTAGTCGAATAATTATGCAACTATGTGAAGACTCTATAACATTTAAGAATTTCAGATCCTGGTATTTTATTCAAACAGCAAGCAAAACAAAAGAAAATAAAATGATGCTCCAAGCAAAACACATATCATGTGGTGAATAAAAATATAGCTCCAAGTAAAGTTACCGATGAACGAAGACGAAACAGGGGATGCCTTCCGGGGCATCCCCAAGCTTAGGCTCTTGGTTGTCCTTGAATATTACCTTGGGGTGCCTTGGGCATCCCCAAGCTTATGATCTTGCCACTCCTTATTCCATAGTCCATCAAATCTTTACCCAAAACTTGAAAACTTCACAACACAAAACTTAACAGAAAACTCGTAAGCTCCGTTAGTATAAGAAAATAAATCACCACTTAGGTACTGTTGTGAACTCATTCTAAATTCATATTGGTGCGATATCTACTGTATTCCAACTCATCTATGGTTCATACCCTCCGATACTACTCATAGATTCATCAAAATAAGCAAACAACACATAGAAAACAGAATCTGTCAAAAACAGAACAGTCTGTAGTAATCTGAACCAAACGTATACTTATGTAATCCCAAAAATTCTGAAATTAATTGGTGGACGTGAAGAAATTATCTATTAATCATCTTCAAAAATAATTAACTAAATATAACTCTCCAGTAAAAAATGGCAGCAAATCTCGTGAGCGCTAAAGTTTCTGTTTTTTACAGCAAGATCGCAAAGACTTTCCCCAAGTCTTCCCAAAGGTTCTACTTGGCACAAACACTAATTAAAACATAAAACCACATCTAAACAGAGGTTAGATGAATTATTTATTACTAAAAAGGAACAAAAATCAAGGAACAAAAATAAAAATTGGGTTGCCTCCCAACAAGCGCTATCGTTTAACGCCCCTAGCTGGGCATGATGATTTCAATTATGGTAACATAAAGGATAAGAATTGAAACATAAAGAGAGCATCATGAAGAATATAAGTAGAAAATTTTAGCCTAACCCACTTCCTATGCATAGGGATTTTGTGAGCAAACAACTTGTGGGAACAAGAATCAACTTGCATAGGAAGGTAAAACAAGGATAACTTCAAGATTTTCAACACATAGAGAGGAAACTTGATATTATTGCAACTCCTACAAGCATATATTCCTCCCTAATAATAATCTTCAGTAGCATCATGAATAAATTAAACAATATAACCATCACATAATGCATTCTTTTCATGATCTACAAGCATAGAAAATTTACTACTCTCCACATAGGCAAAATTCTTCTCATTCAGAATAGTGGGAGTATCATAAGAAACTCGAATACTACAAATTGTTTCCACATTAAAATATTAATATTCAGGAAAAGGGTAATCATAATCATGACAAGTTTTAGTATAATAATCACTACTTTTTATAGCATACGTGTGATAGAGGTGAGCTAATAAGTTTGAGAGTTTTGACTACAACGGTTGCCGATCACCGCCTGCTGCTGGGTATAAGAACTGGTAAGAATTTGAGATTGGCTTGACGGATTTGTGACACCACCACCACCTCTTGTTAGTATTCTGTAGGATCATATTCTTGTGTGTTTCTATTGTTGCTAACCATGGCAGGATCACAAGCCGACGAGACTGACTGGGAGAACATGACGAATAAGGAGTTGCATGATAAATTTCAGCAAATGATGAGTGGACAGGTGCAAGATGTGCTAAACAGATTTGAAGAGGCCATGGAGAAGATAGATGGCATGGAGAAGACGTTTGAAACAAAGCTCGATAACAAGTTTGCTGAATTGCTTTCGCGTTTTCCACCGCCACCACCGGCTGCTCCTGCCGCACCTCTGCAACAACAGCAACAACACCGACTACCTCCACGTCGGGAAACAGCCCTCCGCCGAGCGAGCCGTGTCCCTCTTTAGCCGGGCCAAACTGCTGGTGCTGCTGTTGATACTTCTGTGGCTCCTACTGCTGATGTGGAGGAGGAGGATTATGTGGGAGATTACGAGGATGAGGTTGATCAAAATCAGAACTACGTGCCACCACCAGCACAACAACCACCAAGTCATCCACATGCAAATAATGGCAATGGTAGGGCTCACCCTCAGGTACGAGATCATGACCATCTCCCTAAACTAAAATTGAATATTCCACCATTTGAGGGTAGATATGTTCTGATATATATCTTACTTGGGAGTTAGAAACTGAACAACGATTTACATGTTTACAATATCCCGAGGAGAGACGTGTTCCTGCTGCTGTTTGTGCATTCACTAGTTTTGCATGTGTTTGGTGGTCTGAGCATTGTAGATTATATCCTATTCCAGCTACTTGGGCTGCTTTTGAAAACTGCTATGCGTACTCGTTGGGATTCCACCATATTATCAACGTGAATTACTTCAAAAATTGCAGCGCTTAAGACAGGGAAAAATTCTGTAGAAGAATATTATCAGGATTACAAACTGGCATGATTAGATGTGGTATTGTTGAGGAGAATGAAGCTATGCTTGCACGTTTTATGGGTGGATTAAATAGAGAGGATTCAGACGCATTCTAGAGTATAAGGAGTATACTAATATCACTCGTTTATTCCATCTTGCTTGTAAAGCTGAACGTGAAGTGCAGGATCGACAGGCATTGGCGCGGACTAACTTTTCTGCAGGTCGACCTTCTTCATGGACACCACGTGCATCATCTACTTCCACACGTTCTGATGCTACACCGGCACCTCCGTCGGCTGCCACCTCCAACCGTGATACAATAAAGCAGGCACAATCACCACTATCTGCCAAGAGCACACCTTCTGGGCCTGCAAAGAGCTCTTCTTCATCCATGGCATCAACAGGGCAAACACATGATATTATTTGTCGCCGTTGCAAGGGTGGAGGTCATTATGCGAGAGAATGCCCATCTAAGCGTGTGGTGATTGTTACTGAGGATGGTGGGTATGAGTCCGCTAGTGACTATGATGAGGAGAATTTGGATCTTATTACACGTGATGAACACAGTGGAGACGATTCTGATCATGAGACGCAATACATGGCTCCTGAAGATGCTGACAGGTATGAATGTTTAGTTGCTCAACGTGTTTTGAGTGTGCAGGTTACACAAGCTGAGAAAAATCAGAGGCATAATTTGTTCCATACCAAGGGAGTTGTGAAGGAACGTTCTGTTCGCGTGATCATAGATGGAGGGAGTTGCAACAACTTGGCTAGCATGGAGATGGTGGAGAAGCTATCTCTCACCACAAGACCACATCCACATCCTTACTACATCCAATGGTTCAACAACAGCGGCAAGGTTAAGGTAACACGTACGGTTCGTGTGCATTTTAGTATCTCTACATATGCTGATTATGTTGATTGTGATGTGGTACCTATGCAAGCATGTTCCTTATTACTTGGTAGACCATGGCAATTTGATAAAAATTCTATTCACCATGGTAGAAACAATCAGTATACTCTTGTTCATAAGGATAAAAATATTACTTTGCTTCCTATGACTCCTGATTCCATTTTGAAAGATGATATTAATAGAGCTAATAAAGCAAAACAGGAGAAAACTAAGAGTGAAAATCAGATTGTGGCAAAAGAATTTGAGCAACAAATGCAGCCTAATAATAATAAACAATCTAGTGTTGCTTCTGAAATTAAATTGAAAAGTGCATGTTTACTTGCCACCAAATCTGATATTGATGATCTAGATTTTAGCAAATCTGTTTGCTATGCTTTTGTGTGCAAAGAGGCATTATTTTCATTCGAGGACGTGCCTTCCTCTTTGCCCCCTGCTGTCACTAACATTTTGCAGGAGTTCGCTGACGTCTTCCCACAAGATGTGCCACCGGGATTACCACCTATTCGAGGGATTGAGCATCAAATTGACTTAATTCCCAGTGCATCGCTACCCAACCGTGCACCATACCGTACCAATCCAGAGGAGACGAAGGAGATTATGCGTCAAGTACAGGAGCTGCTCGACAAAGGTTATATATGCGAACCTCTTAGTCCTTGTGTTGTTTCTATTATACTAGTTCCTAAAAAGGATGGTACGTCGCGTATGTGTGTTGATTGTAGAGGCATTAATAATATTACTATTCGTTATCGTCATCCTATTCCTAGGCTAGATGATATGCTTGATGAATTGAGTGGCTCTACAATATTCTCCAAAGTTGATTTGCGTAGTGGATACCATCAAATTCGTATGAAATTGGGTGATGAATGGAAAACAGCATTTAAAACTAAGTTTGGATTATATGAGTGGTTAGTCCACAGGGAATTGAAGTTGATAAAGCCAAGATTGAAGCTATTGAGAGTTGGCCGCAGCCCAAAACGGTCACACAAGTGAGGAGTTTCCTTGGCCTCGCTGGTTTCTATAGGCGTTTTGTGAGAGATTTCAGCACCATTGCTGCACCTCTCAACGAGCTTACAAAGAAGGATGTGCCTTTTGTTTGGGGTACCGCACAGGAAGAAGCTTTCACGGTATTGAAAGATAAGTTGACACATGCCCCTTTACTCCAACTTCCTAATTTCAATAAGACTATTGAGCTTGAATGTGATGCTAGTGGAATTGGATTAGGAGGTGTGTTATTACAAGATGGAAAACCTGTTGCATACTTTTCTGAAAAATTGAGTGGGCCTAGTCTGAACTATTCTACTTATGATAAAGAATCATATGCTCTTGTTCGGACCTTAGAAACATGGCAACATTATTTATGGCCCAAGGAATTTGTTATACATTCTGATCATGAATCTTTGAAACACATTAAAAGTCAAGCAAAACTGAACCGTAGACATGCTAAATGGGTTGAATTCATTGAGACTTTCCCTTATGTCATTAAACACAAGAAGGGTAAAGAAAATGTTATTGCTGATGCCTTGTCTCGTCGTTATACTATGCTTTCACAACTTGACTTTAAAATATTTGGTTTGGAGACCATCAAAGATCAATATGTTCATAATGCTGAATTTAAAGATGTATTGCAGAATTGTAAGGAAGGGAGAACTTGGAACAAGTTCGTTCTTAACGATGGATTTGTGTTTCGTGCTAACAAGCTATGCATTCCAGCTAGCTCCGTTCGTCTTTTGTTGTTGCAGGAGGCGCATGGAGGAGGATTAATGGGACACTTTGGCGTCAAGAAGACGGAGGATATACTTGCTACACATTTCTTTTGGCCAAAGATGAGACGGGATGTTGAGCGTTTTGTTGCTCGCCGCACTACATGTCAAAGAGCTAAGTCACGACTCAATCCTCATGGTTTATATATGCCTTTGCCAGTACCTAGTGTTCCTTGGGAGGATATATCTATGGACTTTGTTTTAGGTTTACCTCGAACAAAGAAGGGGAGGGATAGCATATTTGTTGTCATGGATTGGTTCTCGAAAATGGCACACTTTATACCATGTCATAAAAGCGATGATGCTGTTAATGTTGCTGATTTGTTCTTTCGTGAAATTATTCGCTTACATGGTGTGCCAAATACTATTGTTTCAGATCGTGATACTAAATTTCTTAGCTACTTTTGGAGATGTTTATGGGCTAAGTTGGGGACTAAGCTGCTTTTTAGTACTACTTGTCACCCCCAAACTGATGGATAAACTGAAGTCGTCAATAGAACATTGTCTACTATGCTTAGGGCTGTTTTGAAGAATAAAAAGAAAATGTGGGAAGAATGCTTGCCTCATATTGAATTTGCTTATAATCGTTCATTGCATTCTACTACTAAGATGTGCCCTTTTGAAATTGTGTATGGTTTCCTACCTCGTGCACCTATTGATTTGTTGCCTCTTCCATCTCCAGAGAAGGTTAATTTTGATGCTAAAGAACGTTCTGAATTGATTTTAAAAATGCATGAGTTAACTAAGGAAAACATTGAGCGTATGAATGCTAAATATAAACTTGCTGGAGATAAGGGTAGAAAACATGTTGTGTTTGCGCCTGGAGATCTTGTTTGGTTACATTTGCGTAAAGATAGATTTCCTAATCTGCGCAAATCAAAGCTAATGCCACGTGCTGATGGTCCTTTTAAGGTGTTAGAGAAAATAAATGATAATGCATATAAACTTGAGCTACCTGCAGATTTTGGGGTTAGTACCACTTTTAACATTGCAGATTTGAAGCCTTATTTGGGTGAGGAAGATGAGCTTCCATCGAGGACGACTTCATTTCAAGAAGGGGAGGATGATGAGGACATCAATACCATTGTTACACCCACAGCCCCTGCTGCTATACATACTGGACCAATTACTAGAGCTCGCGCACGCCAATTAAATTTTCAGCTACATTCGTTTCTTGGTAATGATTCCAATGTTGATGAGAATATGATGCTGCCTAAATTGGATACATTTGTCTTGCTTACAAATGAAGGGCCTAGCTTGGACAAGAGGGATGAACATTGGAGCAAGATTAAGCATGGAGATGATGGCATGCGCAAGGGGAACAAGAACGGAGTTACAAGTTATGATTTTAGGACTTTGAAGCCACCATAATGAGTGCATGAAGCCTTGGACGAAATTTACAAATGTCACTTCATAATTTTCGTCCCGAGGCTATTATAGGTGCTCCGTCACCTTATATTTGGGCCTGGACCATGTAATTTCGAAATAGTCAAGTATAGGCTGTTTTTAGAGTCTGTATGTGTGGGGAAACAAGAGCTAGGGTTGGTTTCAGACCCCTTCTCCAAGGGCCGCAAAATTCCCCCCTCTTCCTCCTAATATACCACCCTTAGGGCATCGTTTATACTTTGGGTTTTGTTTAGATTAAAAGTTCTCCATAGCTGCAACTTCACGTACTTCGTTTGTGTTCAACGACCAGACCAAGACGTCACAGAACCCCACCTTGATCAATAAATCTTTTCTCTTATATTCACAATATCCTGATTGCAAATCTTACTTTTTGCTTGTTCTTCATTTGTTTGCAGGAACTAGACCCTCGTGGTCAGGTTGATCATGCTCCGATGTGGACAATAACCTCTCGGAGTTGGTTTAATGATTGCTAAGGCGAGACGTCCTCGCACGATCATAGTCGGATCTTCAAAGTCTACTCCATCAAAAATGATAGCCACCATCTCATCGAAAGACGGGACCCCTTTGTCTTTATCAGACGGGAGGAGGTCCGGTGACGGGGCGACCCGACCTAGAGTCGGGGACGCCTCCGGCGACGGTGGTTGGCCTCGGGGCACCGGGTTCGGCCCGATCCAGATCAGATCGGGAGGGAAGAGGAGTGGGGAGTGTGGAACGAGGGGGAGTGGGGGTCGGTTGTCTGGGGTTGGGGCAGGCGTGGCCTAATAGGCCAGGAAGGGGGCGGCTGGGCCGGTTGGCCCAGCGTGGGGGGGGGGGGGGTTCTTTTCATTTTATTTTTATTTAACTTTTTTTATATTTCTGTTTTATATAGATTAAGGCAATAAACCACTTTGCACAAATGTTGGATCACCAAGAATATTAACAAATGAAAATTTGCCACATGATGAACATTTTATTTTAGACATTTGAAACCTCATGAGTTTAATAACAGTAATCATGATGACGTGGCATCATTAGCAGGGGATTACTGTAGCTTAATTATCCGGGCGTCACAACTAACGTCTCTTAATCTGTCAAGATTTGCACATGACAGGTGCAGATGAGTACGTGGAATGTACTCCCAAGTTGCAAAGGAATGTTTAACAGAATATATATGCAGGGTAAGTATTGGTGGAAGTTTCCTTGCATAAAGCCAATTTTCTCCTATACTAAATTTTGTAAACTTTCTTTGAAATAAATAGTTTTTAGTTTAAAAGGTAGGAGTGAGACACTTGGATATACGCACCACTGCTCATTCTCCAAATTTTGGTAAAACATAAATATGGTTGAAGTGAAACACATTCACTATGCTCATTCCTCAACTTTAAACCCTTAAAATAGACTTTTAGAAAAGAAAGGGGAGATTCTTCTTCAGTCCAAGTCTTCAGTTGCTCAAAATTGCCTGTAACCAGGGCACGGATAATCGATTAGGTTAAAACCTCTGCAGAGGGCATACACGTTCCCCACATGACACAACCAACCCCGTTTATTGTTTCACACTTGGGTGTACGACTAGGAGGAGATTATGACGAAGCCTTTCCGTAATAGCCCCCTATACCT
Organism: Triticum urartu; assembly: GCF_003073215.2. Taxonomy (NCBI): domain Eukaryota; kingdom Viridiplantae; phylum Streptophyta; class Magnoliopsida; order Poales; family Poaceae; genus Triticum; species Triticum urartu. Next base: position 63,931 of record NW_024117698.1, on the reverse strand, counting down.
GACCAAGCCGCTCGCAACTTAGGCAATGAAAGCCCCTCTCTGATGGCGGTCCTGAGGTAAGGGTTTCCCGTTAGTACTAAGCTAAGCTAGAGCCCATAGTAGCATGTGGCTGTACTGGAAGCTACATCGAACTATACTTGGAAGATCTCATTCCCTTGGATGGCGGTCCCCACCAAAAACCTGTGTGGAAGACCCTAGTCGGGCGCATTCACTTCAAGACCCCGATGTACGCAATCACTTGTAGACGCTCCCGTCATACCATTCTGCCTAGGGAGTAGAAGTAAAATAATATATAGTTTTATTTTTTTTAAGTTTTTCACAAAATGTTGCCCCAAAAGAGGCAAGTTTAAAGGTTTAAAACAATTTTGGTTTTCATCCCACCCATTTTGTGCAAGCGTGGCTTAGCATGGTTCCAAGTCTTGAACCTACGACTCTAGCTAGTAATAATACTTTGCAAAATTTTGTAAAACATGGATAGTATTAAAACATAAAGGGATATGCATATTATCAAAATATAGGTCAAAGCATGATCAATTTGCAACTTGCCTGAGTCTTGAAGTTGATTCCCTAATTGTTATCATCACTCCTTCACTTTATGATATATCTAACGATAAAACAAAATGCTTCAACACACAACAGATCCAAATGGAAGATTCAAATTAACAAGATAAATACATCCTTATGATAATTACCGAGTCATGGCTATGGTAGAGATAAGAAGTTTCTTTGAATGTGAATATGTCATAGATTTTATTCTAGGGTGGGTCAAATTGGTTAAAGATAAGATCATGGTGTCAATATAGAACGATTGAGAGAGAAGTTTTGATAACCAAATTTCCAAAAAGAATCTATTTAGAATATTGGACTTATGGTCGACTGTGGGAATTGAAAGTTATATGAGTTTAGGAAACTGAAACTAATAATTTACTAACTACAAATTTTTGTGGTACTAACATATGACCAGAGAGGTTTTCTAGGGATCAATCTAAGAGATTTATCTAAGCATAAAATTTAATTGGTCGAAGATGTTAAATTATGAGTAAAGAAAGTGATTCTATGGTGTAGAGGCTAAAACATGAACTAAGCATGGTCGAAAAATTAAGTTATGGGTCCCAACAGATAGGTATGGTTCTAATGACCAATTTTTATATAATAGGCTTTTTATATGAATTATAGATTAAAAGATATGAAAAAATATTCAATTTACCATTTAAATCAAAACTAAATTTTAGATTCCTCAAAAGTGAAATTTTATAATTTCATTAAAAACTATAGATTCCAATGAATCTGGGGATATCTTATTTGTCGAAATCGGACATACGGTTTGGGTGATACGAATTTCCGAAGTTTAGATATTTTTTCTGAAAATGACTTACGGAATTTAGAGGAGGCTTGCTGGAGTTGGTCGCCGGAGTTGGGGAAGAAGGTCGCCGAAGTTGTGGAAGAAGGTCGCCGAAGTTGTGGAAGAAGGTCCCCGAAGTCATGTAGCAGAAGAACGGCAGAGAGGTCGACGCGGGGGGGGGGGCACTCCGTTGGGAATGTTCCGGGCTCGGCCGCATCCCGTGGCCGCCGGAGTTGCCGAACTCCGACGAGCAATTGCTCGCAGAGGAGGGCAAAGAAGAGATCGGTTTTCTCGGTGGGGAGTGAGGATTGGGAGGTGCTCCTATGGGTATTATTTAAAAGAGAGGGGGAGGTCAGAATTCGAGCAGATGGTGGTGCTTAATGATGGCTGTTCCTCTGCCTTGTAATGGCCACTACACGAGTCTCCAAGGTGCACTGAGGAAGTCAAAGGGTCGAGGGGGGGTAAGGGGAACCGATTATGGGGGTTAGTGGGTGCGGGTGAAGGGAGATGAGGGGAGGAAGAGGTGGAGGCGCCATGAGTGCAACCCTCTGTTCATGTTCATGTAACAAAACAGAGGAGGACGAAGAAGTGTGTGCACGTGGGCTTGGGCAAGGGAAAACCAACATGGGCCTTAGTGAAAAATAAAGTAGACTAACTAGGAAAAGCTAAAAAGAAAGAGTGGTAGGGGAAAATTGGCCTAGCCTTCTAAACTTAAATAAGAAAAAAACATAGTTAAGTATATATTTAAGTGTGCAATCTTTTTTAAATTACTATGCAAACAAAAAATAAAAATGTTTACATTAAATTAAATATTATTTAGAGTCCAAAAAAATAAGTTTCGGCATTTAACAATATACATTTTGTGTACAAAGTACTATTGATGCTATGTGGACATAATTGAATTTACTCAAACAAATCGATGTTGAGTTTTGCAAATTCACAAAAGGATAATTGTATCATATCAAATATTTCCAAATTTTTGGAGAAGTCACATTATCTCCTCTCATTAAATTTTATTTGAATACTTTGGAACTATTTAAATGGCATTAAAATTCCATATAAGATCCAATTTTAATGAAACTCATAAATCTAAAGAACTAGAAATGAAATATTCATCCACCACATTTGAGAAAGTCATTTTGTTCTCACTCATATTTGAATGTGGATTCAAAATATTTCAGAAAGTTCGAAAGTAAATGGAATGCCATTGAATAAACTTTCCAACAATAGTTTTCTTTATTGGAAAGAGAACATTATCCCACTTTTATAACATGGTTTGAAAAGTTTAAACAAGGTCTCAAAAAGTTTTAAATTCCCATGAAAATTGAGGCAATTCACACAATATTACTTATTTATTAACATTCCAAAATTTGGAAATTTTTGGGATGTTACAAACTACCACCCTTAAAAGAAATCTCGTCCTCGAGATTTGCAGAGGCTAGCAAGAAATAGATTAGGGTTTGGGTTCCTTGGGTCACTTCCCTAGGGTTTGGTCATAACATCTACAGGTTTGCGGTTAATACTTTTTGCCTCCTTTCTTGAGAGAATGTCTCCTATTTATTCAATTTCGTGTATTCCAGTTCTTCGGCATACCTAAGTCTGAGACTTCCGGCACCATTATGGAGTCTCTGCTGATTTGTCGTATGATAGAGGCGAGGGTGTCCCGATGTTTCGATGAGATGGTGGCTATCGTTTTCTGTGGGAGTCGACCTTGACGATCCGACTACGAACGTGCGAGACGTCGCGCCTTAGCAATCGCTAAACCAACTTCCGAGGGTTATTGACCACGCCGGAGCACGATCAACCTGACCACGAGGGTCTGTTTCCTGCGAGCAAACGAAGAATAAGCAAGAAACTGAGATTGCAATCGGGATATTGCGAATATAAGATGAAAGCTTTATTGATCAAGGTGGGGTTCTGTGACGTCTTGGTCTGGTCGTTGGACACAAACGAAGTACGCGAAGTTGCACCTATGGCGAACTTTTAATCTTAACACAACCCAAGGTCTAAACGACGCCCTAAGGGCTGTATATATGGAGGAAGAGAGGGGAATTTCGTGGCCCTTGAGGGTGGGGTCCGAAACCAACCCTAACTCTTGTTTCCCCACATATACGGACTCTAAAAATAGCCTATACTTAAGTATTTCGAAATTACATGGGCCTGGCCCATTAATAAGGTGACGCAGCACCTAGAATAGCCTATGGACGAATATTATGAAGTGGCATCTTGTATATTTCGTCCATGGCTTCATGCACTCCTTATGGCGGCTTCAAAGTCCTGAAATCATCACTTGTAACTCTGTTCTTGATCCCCTTGCGCATGTCATCAACTCCATGCGTGTTCTTGCTCCAATGTTCATCCTTATCCAAGCTAGGCCCTTCATTTGTAAGCAAAACAAATGTATCCAATTTAGGCAGCATCATATTCTCATGAACATTAGAATCATTACCAAGAAACGAAAGTACCTGGTAATTTAATTAGCGTGCGCGAGCTCTAGTAATTGGTCCAGTATATGTAACAGTAGGGGATGTGGATGTAACAATGGTATTGATGTCCTCATCATTCTCCCCTTCTTGAAATAAAGTCGTCCTCGACGGAAGCTCATCTTCCTCACCCAAATAAGGCTTCAAATCTGCAATGTTAAAAGTGGGACTAACCCCAAAATCTGCAGGTAGCTCAAGTTTATATGCATTATCATTTATTTTCTCTAACACCTTAAAAGGACCATCAGCACGTGGCATTAGCTTTGATTTGCGCAAATTAGGAAATCTATCTTTACGCAAATGTAACCAAACAAGATCTCCAGGTGCAAACACAACATGTTTTCTACCCTTATCTCCAGCAAGTTTATATTTAGCGTTCATATGCTCAATGTTTTCCTTAGTTAACTCATGCATTTTTAAAATCAATTCAGAACGTTCTTTAGCATCAAAATTAACCTTCTCCGAAGATGGAAGAGGCAACAAATCAATAGGTGCACGAGGTAGGAAACCATACACAATTTCAAAAGGGCACATCTTAGTAGTAGAATGCAATGAACGATTATAAGCAAATTCAATATGAGGAAAGCATTCTTCCCACATTTTCTTATTATTCTTCAAAACAGCCCTAAGCAGAGTAGACAATGTTCTATTGACTATTAAATAATGTTGCCATGTTTCTAAAGTCCGAACAAGAGCATATAATTCTTTATCATAAGTAGAATAGTTCAGACTAGGCCCACTCAATTTTTCAGAAAAGTATGCAACAGGTTTGCCATCTTGTAATAACACACCTCCTAATCCAATTCCACTAGCATCACATTCAAGCTCAAAAGTCTTATTAAAATCAGGAAGTTGGAGTAAAGGAGCATGTGTCAACTTATCTTTCAATACCGTGAAGGCTTCTTCCTGTGCGGTACCCCAAACAAAAGGTACATCCTTCTTTGTAAGCTCGTTGAGAGGTGCAGCAATGGTGCTGAAATCTCTCACAAAACGCCTATAGAAACCAGCGAGGCCAAGGAAACTCCTCACTTGTGTGACCGTTTTGGGCTGCGGCCAACTCTCAATAGCTTCAATCTTGGCTTTATCAACTTCAATTCCCTGTGGAGTAACAACATAGCCAAGAAAAGATACTCGGTCGGTGCAAAAGGTGCACTTTCCAAGGTTACCAAACAAACGTGCATCACGTAGAGCAATAAAAACAGCACGTAAATGTTCCAAATGTTCCTCCAAAGATTTGCTATAAATCAATATGTCATCAAAGTAAACTACCACAAATCGTCCAATGAAAGCACGTAAAACTTCGTTCATTAACCTCATGAAAGTACTAGGTGCATTAGTTAACCCAAAAGGCATGACTAACCACTCATATAATCCAAACTTAGTTTTAAATGTTGTTTTCCATTCATCTCCCAATTTCATACGAATTTGATTGGTATCCACTACGCAAATCAACTTTGGAGAATATTGTAGAGCCACTCAATTCATCAAGCATATCATCTAGCCTAGGAATAGGATGAAGATAACGAATAGTAATATTATTAATGCCTCTACAATCAACGCACATACGCGACGTACCATCCTTTTTCGGCACTAAAATGATAGGAACAGCACAAGGACTAAGGGATTCGCGTATATAACCTTTGTCAAGCAGTTCTTGTACTTGACGCATAATCTCCTTCGTCTCCTCTGGATTGGTCCGGTATGGTGCACGGTTGGGTAATGATGCACCGGGATTAAGTCAATTTGATGCTAATCCCTCGAATAGGTGGTACCTCGGTGGCACGTCTTGTGGAAAGACGTCAGCGAACTCCTGGAAAATGTTAGTGACAGCAGGAGCAAAGAGGAAGGCACGTCCTCGTGAAAAAATAATGCTCTCTTTGCACACAAAAGCATAGCAAACAGATTTGCTAAAATCTAGATCATCAATATCAGATTTGGTGGCAAGTAAACATGCACTTTTCAATTTAATTTCAGAAGCAACACTAGATTGTTTTTATTATTAGGCTGCATTTGTTGCTCAAATTCTTTTGCCACAATCTGATTTTAACTTTTATTTTTCTCCTTTTTTGCTTTATTAGCTCTATTGATATCATCTTTCAAAATGGAATCAGGAGTCATAGGAAGCAAAGTAATATTTTTATCCTTATGAACAAGAGTATTCTGATTATTTCTACCATGGTGTACAGAATTTTTATCAAATTGCCATGGTCTACCAAGTAATAAGGAACATGCTTGCATATGTACCACATCACAATCAACATAATCAGCATATGTAGAGATACTAAAATGCCCACGAACAGTACGTGTTACCTTAACCTTGCCGCTGTTGTTGAACCATTGGATGTAGTAAGGATGTGGATGTGGTCTTGTGGTGAGAGATAGCTTCTCCACCATCACCATGCTAGCCAAGTTATCGCAGCTCTCTCCATCTATGATGACGCGAACAGAACGTTCCTTCACAACTCTGATTTTGCTCAGCTTGTGTAACCTGCACACTCAAAACACGTTGAGCAACTAAACATTCATACCTGTCAGCATCTTCAGGAGCCATGTATTGCGTCTCATGATCAGAATCGTCTCCACCGTGTTCGTCACGTGTAATAAGAGCCAAAGTCTCCTCATCATAGTCACTAGCGGACTCATACCCACCATCCTCAGTAACAATCATCACACGCTTAGATGGGCATTCTCTCGCATAATGTCCTCCCTTGCAACGTCGACCAATAATATCATGTGTTTGCCCTGTTGATGCCATGGATGAAGAAGAGCTCTTTGCAGGCCCAGAAGGTGTGCTCTTGGCAGATAGTGGTGATTGTGCCTGCTTTCATTGTATCACGGTTGGAGGTGGCAGCCGACGGAGGCGCCGGTGTAGCAGAACGTGTGGAAGTAGATGATGCGTGGTGTCCATGATGAAGGGATCGACCTGCAGAAAAGTTAGTCGCGCCAATGCCTGTCGATCCTGCACTTCACGTTCAGCTTTACAAGCAAGATGGAATAAAACCGAGTGATATTAGTATACTCCTTATACTCTAGAATCGTCTGAATCTCTCTATTTAATCCACCCATAAAACGTGCAAGTATAGCTTCATTCTCCTCAACAATACCACATCTAATCATGCCAGTTTGTAATTCCTGATAATATTCTTCTACAGAATTTTTTCCCTGTCTTAAGCGCTGCAATTTTTGAAGTAATTCACGTTGATAATATGGTGGAACCCCAACGAGTACGCATAGCAGTTTTCAAAGCAGCCCAAGTAGCAGGAATAGGATATAATCTACAATGCTCAGACCACCAAACACATGCAAAACTAGTGAATGCACAAACAGCAGCAGGAACACGTCTCTCCTCGGGATATTGTAAACATGTAAATCATTGTTCAGTTTCTAACTCCCAAGTAAGATATATATCAGGAACATATCTACCCTCAAATGGTGGAATATTCAATTTTAGTTTAGGGAGATGGTCATGATCTCGTACCTGAGGGTGAGCCCAACCATTGCCATTATTTGCATGTGGACGACCTGATGGTTGCTGTGCTGGTGGTGGCACGTAGTTCTGATTTTGATCAACCTCATCCTCATAATCTCCCACATAATCATCCTCCTCCACATCAGCAGTAGGAGCCACAGAAGTATCAACAGCAGCACCAACAGGTTGGCCAGGTGCAAGAGGGAGACGGCTCGCTCGGCGGAGGGCTGTTTCACGATGTGTAGGTAGTCGTCGTTGTTGTTGTTGTAGAGGTGCGTTAGGTGCAGCCGGTGGTGGTGGTGGAAGACGCGCGAGCAATTCATTAAACCTGTTATCGAGCTTTGTTTCGAACGTCTTCTCCATGTCATCTATCTTCTCCATGGCCTCTTCAAATCTGTTTAGCACATCCTGCACCTGTCCATTCATCATTTGCTGAAATTTATCATGCAACTCCTGATTCGTCATGTTCTCCCAGTCAGTCTCGTCGGCTTGTGATCCTGCCATGGTTAGCAACAATAGAAAACACACAAGAATATGATCCTACAGAATACTAACAAGAGGTGGTGGTGGCGGGTGTCACAAATCCGTCAAGCAAATCTCAAATTCTTACCAGTTCTTACCCAGCAGCAGGCGGTGATCGGCAACCGTTGTAGTCAAAACTCTCAAAAGCTTGGATAGAGCGATTGCCAGGGAGAGTCAAACGCACGACGTAGAGGTATGTGGAGCTGGGAAGGCTTATAGTATGGTAGCAAAAAGGGTCAGCAATAATCAATTCAGAGATGCAAAGTTGAATAAACGCTCAACGACGGTACTGTGCTGGTCCTAGGCTAGACCGTGCTAGAGACGCGAGCCTAGAACACTAACAAAATCACGGCGCTGCACGTAAATAAGGGAAAAGCACACTCTGGAACTTTTTTTTTCGCTTTTTTTTTGCGCTCCTTTTTTTTGCGCTCCTCTTTTTTTTGCGAAAAATAACTATAATGGCGAGTGTCTCAAAACTCTTCCCTCGTCAAACTGATAGGATGGGCACGAAAAAAAAAATTCACTTTTTTTTTCGGAAATCAGGGCAGCGACGACGAAAAAGTGCGACAAAAAATCACTATGATGGCACGTGGCTCAAAAGACTCAGAAAAGCCTAAAAATAGGATAGGGAAAAAATATTTTTGCCCGTGAAAATTTTGGCCTAAAAACTGCCCGGGGGTCTCCAGACTCTTTTTTTTTCGAGACCTACGCAGGCAAGGAAACACGAATCGGAATTGAGATTGATCTCAAGAACAAACCTAATATGAGAAGAACTCGGATTGGTGGTGGATATATGGTTGTGGTATATGGTAGCGGTGGTGGTATATGGATAGAGATGATGGTGGTATATGGATACGGATTGGTAGTGGTATATGGATAAGGATTCAGAGCGGTGGCGGATAAGCAAAAGTGGTAGATGGGCGATGATGATGGTGCGGCGGCGGCGTGACAACTTATGACCAGAACTCGAAACTCTAAAAGACTAGACTCTAAGACCAGCAACTTGACACGACGATGCAACCGCAAATTCAACAAAGCAAAAACCCTAAAAAGATTATGCAAAGGCTCAGATTGGTTCGGATATGATGAACTAACCCTAATTTTTTTTGTGGCTTTTTCGTGGACTGTAGGTATGAAGAACAGACTCGATCTAATCTACGAAAAACTGTAAAAATCTCACCGAGCAACCTGGAAATCTGATACCACTTGATAGAGGCGAGGGTGTCCCGATGTTTCGATGAGATGGTGGCTATCGTTTTCTGTGGGAGTCGACCTTGACGATCCGACTACGAACGTGCGAGACGTCGCGCCTTAGCAATCGCTAAACCAACTTCCGAGGGGTTATTGACCACGCCGGAGCACGATCAACCTGACCACGAGGGCCTGTTTCCTGCGAGCAAACGAAGAACAAGCAAGAAACTGAGATTGCAATCGGGATATTGCGAATATAAGATGAAAGCTTTATTGATCAAGGTGGGGTTCTGTGACGTCTTGGTCTGGTCGTTGGACACAAACGAAGTACGCGAAGTTGCAGCTATGGCGAACTTTTAATCTAAACAAAACCCAAGGTCTAAACGACGCCCTAAGGGCTGTATATATGGAGGAAGAGAGGGGAATTTCGTGGCCCTTGAGGGTGGGGTCCGAAACCAACCCTAACTCTTGTTTCCCCACACATAACGGACTCTAAAAATAGCCTATACTTAAGTATTTCGAAATTACATGGGCCTGGCCCATTAATAAGGTGACGCAGCACCTAGAATAGCCTATGGACGAATATTATGAAGTGGCATCTTGTATATTTCGTCCATGGCTTCATGCACTCCTTATGGCGGCTTCAAAGTCCTGAAATCATCACTTGTAACTCCGTTCTTGATCCCCTTGCGCATGCCATCAACTTCATGCGTGTTCTTGCTCCAATGTTCATCCTTCTCCAAGCTAGGCCCTTCATTTGAAAGCAAAACAAATGTATCCAATTTAGGCAGCATCATAATCTCATGAACATTAGAATCATTACCAAGAAACGAAAGTACCTCGTAATTTAATTGGCGTGCGCGAGCTCTAGTAATTGGTCCAGTATATGTAACAGTAGGGGCTGTGGGTGTAACAATGGTATTGATGTCCTCATCATCGTATGACCCAATTGTCCTTCGAGGGTACTTGTAGGGATTTCTTGAATTACTTTATTCCATGATGGTTTCAATCAAGTTCTTCTGGGCCATGGCTCAAAAGAATTTCCATAACTACCTATCGAGACTCTCATGGGGGTCAATGAATTATCTTCTGATGGAACTCCTTGATGATCATCATGTTTTTTTCTCACATCGAATTACGTTAGGCACAATTGCCTATATATATGGGTAATACGTCTTACTATTCTATGGTTTTGGGATTCTCGTATCAAAACTCTCTAGGGTTTCAAGTCTCTCTGATTTACTCATCAAACATATGAAAGTATATAATAAGAGTCTCCGGTATGGGGGACAATCCATCCTGTACTCAAATCATTACTTCATATGTAAACCGGTGAATTGCGTATTCTAACACTCGGTCTTTCTCGCTCCTCTTAAAGAGGTCTTCACCTGCAAACTAGTAAAACGATTTCAGTGACATTGATCCTACGCATGTGGTTTATTCGAGTAGAAATGATAATCATACTCCTTGCACATAGAATCCTTATTACATCATTTTACCTCTCTTACAACTTCTAGTTCAGAAACATAGCTTATTACAAGTGCTGCCATCCACATAGATTGGTATGGTTAAGCATTTAACCTCCAACCTTTTTCATTTTGTTCTCCTTGAGAATCTTCGGTCCAACTGAAAACGTGTGATGTAATCCTTGAAATCCACTACTGCAAGATGCTGCTAGCGCGACACTACGATCAGAGACCCTTCGGCGAAACTGTGTGCGATGCAATAATCGCAAACGATGGTGTAAAAACGTTAAATAAGGTGCAAATCATTAGCGATGGAGGATGCAGCAAACACGGTTTAGATTTTAGTTACGTGTGCGATGCAGGGCATATGGTTCAGTTCAATGAAATGTTTGCGATGAGGAGGAACAAAAGAAACGGGCAGCCAGATGAAGGTGTGTGCGATATACATCATACGGTTCACTCGGATGAACTGTTTGTGATTAGGCAACACTAAAGAAACGGTCAGCCAGATCAAGGTGTGTGCGATATACAGCATACGGTTCCCTCACATGAACTGTTTTCGATTAGGCAACGCAACAGAAACGGTTCAACCAAATCAAGGTGTGTGCAATGGAGGGCATACAGTTAATTCCGATAAACTGTTTGTGTTGAGCCAAGAGAACAGAAACGTTTCACATAAACAAGATGTGTGTAATACGTGGCAAACATCCAATTACATAGGTGGCTAATACACACATGACATTTCCGCACACCAAAGTAAACTATTACATGCATAATTAACTAGGATAAACGATCATCTGATTATTATCTACTTCTTGTGCTAGCTTGATGTTCCTTCTATGCTAAGTTTCCATTAATTGATGGCATTTTATGAACACGGCACCATTTCCTCACCGGTTTCCCGCCACCCAGCGATATTGCGCATAAACCTAGGTGACGCGCGACTCAAGAAGGCAACAAGAGCAGCCTGTAGCACACCCACCTTTTCCAAGCATACCAACCCACAAAAGCGTCGCCTCTGCCATCAACCTCGTCGACCAGGAAAACGAGCAGGCGCCACGGCCCGTCGAGGCTGAGGCGATCCCCGGCAACGCGATGGAAGACGTCGTGATGCGCGTCATCGCTAGGCTTGAGCTAACCCTCGGCGCATGGCGCTTCAGCGCCACGGATCAAGATAGGCATGTCATCGCCAACAGGCTGCAACTCGTCCCACAGTATGATCGATGGTGCGCTGCAGAGCAAGGTAGGCGCGTCCGCGCCATAGGCTGCGGCTCGCTGCACGGCGAGACCGTTGGAGCGCCGTAGAGTAAGAGGCGTGGCGCGCCGCATAGCAAGAGCGGATCCATCGACGCTTTCCTGTTGTCGATGTGGCATCGCAGCTTGGTACACGTCTCGTTAGTACCCCCATTCCTCGCCAGGAGTGGGAAGAGGCCCTATGCGCCGTACTTGCACCAGAGGCCGGCCGCGCCGTACTTGCACTGGACGCCCGCCGCACCGTTCGCATGGGTCACGCCGTTCGCCTTGTCCGCGGCCCGCTCGATGCCAACGTGCTGGTCGGTAGGCTCGACCGCCTCCTTGGGCCAGGTGTCCACCTGGGTTTAGTAGAGGAACATGGCCGTCGCATCCTCGAGCTGGTGATCTCTAATGAAATAGCCAACTTTGAGCTCGAGATCATGCTCTAGATGTACCGCGAGCGTGTTGACCGCTTGGACGAACGCCCGACAAGTTCAGGCAGAGCCAAGAGCTACCGTAGGCAAGGGCTGCCGGTCATGGTCTCATGGACGCATTTTATTATGTTGAGTAATTTCGACGTGGATAGCTATGTATTCGCAACAATCATAGTATTGCTCTGTTTCAATGTGTGTGTGTATACACTTTCCATTCTGTATATGTGGATGATAACAGCTAGATTCAAATTAGTATACAAAAATAGATAGAAAATGGAATTTATAATATATATATATATATATATTAATTGTTCATTAGTTCATCATAGAATGTATAAAATATTATCACATATACGTGATGATACTTAACTACTAGGTACAACACATAAAATTGAAAACGAACAATACTAAAACTAATAATCCCTCCTGATGCGTGGCTTCTTCCCAGCGCGGAGGCAGTACTTCGCCTCCTCCGCCTCGCAGCGCATGACGTACCGATCTGCCTCTTGCTGGCAGACGAGCGCGGACGATCTTGCCATTTCGTTGGGCGCCCACCGGAGTTCCTCGTCGGTGGCACGCTGGAGCTTATCGGCCCACCTCCACGCAACGATGAGGCGCTTAGTGCCTTTGACCTTCCTCGCGAAGTACCTGTCTTTGTACACCTCCTCTGCATGACGATGTGCCCGTCCCCAAAGCTCCACCTTCTCCTTCTCCTAGGCGGCATCACGAGCTTCACAGGCCGCCTGGTACTTGGCTTCCTCCTCCGCCATCTCCTTCTTGAACGCCACTTGCCTGGCTTTCTCAGCTGGCGGCAGTGACTTCCATAGACAAAGATTGTACTGGCCCCAAAACCAATCCAAAGTTGGGGGGTCCGGCGCAACCTCGTCCAGCGGCGCGTAGGAGTCCTCCTCGTCGCTGCTCTTCGACTGAGCATCCTCGGGGGGCGGCGACTCCTCGTCGGTGCGTGGGCAGATCGGCGATGCCATGGCAGAGCTTTGAGAGAGAGAGAAGGCGAGCGAGGGGAGGATGTAGATGAGAATGTAGGCGGGATGACGTGAGCAAGGTAGTATTTATTGGCGGCCAAAATCTATATCGACGAGAACAATACATACGCCGGTCGCCGGAATTTACGAGTACTGTAGTTTGAATTACACACGGTTCCCGCATTAGAATCCGTGAGTGAACATAATAGCTAACGGTTTCCAGTATAGAACCATGTCTGAATAATAACCCCCGCCATTCACCTTCCAAACCTCGAGCTGTGAAATAGAGTGCCAATCGTGTGGGGGCTGGTTGTCTTTCCAGATCTTTACATTTTGTTTTTTGAACACTAGATATTTACATTGTCTGAAGATTTTTTAACTCGCACAGAAGTACACAAACATATAATTTTTCAAACCGTTATGGTTAGCCGTTGCATCTAGATGTAGTTCAAATTTCAATTACGGTCATTATATGGCTAGAAAATCATTCAAATGTATTTAAAGGTCAAATGACCCCTGAAATTTTCGAAATTTTCACATGACAGTTGTATTAGTGCATGTTAAACATAGAAAAAAATTGAAGGCCGTAAGGGGAAGCTATCTCCGGTTCGTCATCAAACATGCACTGTTCCCTCTCGGAACCACTAGCCTTCTAGTGACTTGCTCCAGTTTGTGAGGGGTGTGTGTCCAAACCTTCATCAAACATGTCAATTTTTTTACCACATCATCTTGGTGGCCTGACATTACATCAAGCAAGGTTTCATGTGTTTCTGATCATTTTTTAGTTTTTTGGAATTAAAATGCCATGGCACTCCATGCATACACATGTGTCCATGTCGTGAGACCAATATGTTTGAAAATTCCTTCTAATTTACTGCACATGGAATTAACTCGCACACAGTTACACAAATATGATTTTTCAAACTGTTATGATTAGTGGTTGCATGTCGATGTAGTTCAAATTTGAATTATGGTCATTAAATGGCTAGAAAATCACATAAATGTCTTCAAAAGGTCAAATGACCCCTAAAATTTTCCAATTTTTCACACGATAGCTATATTAGTGCACGTTACATGTAGAAACTTTTTGAAGGCCGTAAGAGGAAGCTATCTCCCGTTCGTCATCAAACATGCATTGTTCCCTCTTGGAACCACGAGCCTTCTAGTAAGTTGCTCCGGTTTGTGAGGGGTGTGTGTCCAAACTTTTGTCAAATAGGCCAATTTTTTTTACCACGTCATCTTGGTGGCGTGACATTACATCAACCAAGGTTTCATGTGTTTCTGATATTTTTTTAATTTTTTGGAATTTAAATGCCATGGCACTCCATGCTTAATTGTGTCATAGCCGTTAGACCAATATGTTTGAAAATTCCTTCCAATTTACTGCACATGGGATTTAATCGCAGACAAGTACCAATATGTTTTTTCAAACCGTTATGGTTAGCTGTTGCATGTACATCTAGTTCAAATTTGAATTACGGTCATTAAATGGCTAGAAATCACTTAAATATCTTCAAAAGGTCAAATGACCCCTGAAATTTTCCAAATTTTGACATGACAGTTGTATTAGTGCACGTTACATGTAGAAAAACAATCTGAGGGCCGTAAGAGGAAGCTATCTCCCGTTCGTCATCAAACATGCATTGTTCCCTTTCGGAACCACGAGCCTTCTAGTGAGTTGCTTCCAGTTTGTGAGGGGTATGTGTCCAAACTTCATCAACCATGCCAAAGTTCTTACCACATCATCTTGGTGGCATGACATTACATCAACCAAGGTTTCATTTGTTTCTGATCATTTTTTAATTTTTTGGAACTTAAATGCCATGGCACTCCATGCTTAATTGTGTCATAGTCGTTAGACCAATATGTTTGAAAATTCCTTCCAATTTACTGCACATGGAATTGAATCGCACATAAGTACACAAGTATGATTTTTCAAACCGTTATGGTCTGCCATTGCATGTACATCTAGTTCTAATTTGAATTACGGTCCTTAAATGGCTAAAAATCACTTAATTGTCTTCAAAAGGTCAAATGACCCCTGAAATTTTCCGAAATTTGACATGTTACACCTAGAAAAAATTCTGAAGCCCGTAAGAGGAAGCTATCTCCCGCTCGTCATCAAACATGCATTGTTCCCTTTTGGAACCACGAGCCTTCTAGTGAGTTCCTCCGGTTTGTGAGGGGTGTGTGTCCAAACTTTCATCAACCATGCCAAATTTTTTATCACATCATCTTGGTGGCATGACATTACATCAACCATGGTTTCATGTGTTTCTCATATTTTTTAATTTTTGGAATTTAAATGCCATGGCACTCCATGCTTAATTGTGTCATAGCCGTTAGACCAATATGTTTGAAAATTCCATCCAATTTACTGCACATGGAATTAAATCACACACAAGTACACAAATATGATTTTTCAAACTGTTATGGTTAGCCGTTGCATGTACATCTAGTTCTAGTTTGAATTATGGTCATTAAATGGCTAGAAAATCACTTAAATGTCTTCAAAAGGTCAAATGACCCCTGAAATTTTCCAAAATTTGACATGACAGTTGTATTAGTGCATGTTACACATAGAAAAAATTTGAAGGACGTAAGAGGAAGCTATCTCCCGTTCGTCATCAAACATCATTGTCCCCTCTCGGAACCACGACCCTTCTAGTGAGTTGCTCCGGTTTGTGAGGGGTGTGTGTCCAAATTTTCATCAAACATGCCAATTTTTTTACCGTATCATCTTGGTGGCATGACATTACATCAACCAAGGTTTCATGTGTTTCTGATCATTTTTTAATTTTTTGGAACTTAAATGCCATGGCACTCTATGCTTAATTGTGTCATAGTTGTTAGACCAATATGTTTGAAAATTCCTTCCAATTTATAGCACATGGAATTAAATCGCACACAAGTACACAAAATATGACTTTTCAAACCGTTATGGTTAGCTATTGCATATACATGTAGTTCAAATTTCAATTACGGTCATTAAATGGCTAGAAAATCACTTAAATGTCTTAAAAGGTCAAATGACCCCTGAAATTTTCCAAAATTTGACATGACAGTTGTATTAGTACATGTTACACATAGAAAAAATTTGAAGGACGTAAGAGGAAGCTATCTCCTGTTCGTCATCAAACATGCATTGTCCCCTCTCGGAACCACGACCCTTCTAGTGAGTTGCTCCGGTTTGTGAGGGGTGTGTGTCCAAATTTTCATCAAACATGCCAATTTTTTTTACCGTATCATCTTGGTGGCATGACATTACATCAACCAAGGTTTCATGTGTTTCTGATCATTTTTTAATTTTTTGGAACTTAAATGCCATGGCACTCCATGCTTAATTGTGTCATAGTCGTTAGACCAATATGTTTGAAAATTCCTTCCAATTTATAGCACATGGAATTAAATCGCACACAAGTACACAAAATATGACTTTTCAAACCGTTATGGTTAGCTATTGCATGTACATGTAGTTCAATTTCAATTACGGTCATTAAATGGCTAGAAAATCACTTAAATGTCTTAAAAGGTTAAATGACCCCTGAAACTTTACAAAATTTGACATGACAGATGTATTAGTACTACAAATTTTCGCGTACATTAGAACACCACCCATTGGCACTTTACTCCAAATTCGTCTTTCGCAGCTAATAAAAATATCTACAACATCACACATAGTCGTTTTGTAGGAACCGTTTGCGATGAAAATTTCTGGGTCTATTTAAATCTTCCTCCTTAAGCTTCACTGGCTCGTCTGCTCCAGTGCCGGCAACCCCCGAATCCACGAATCCCGATCCCCATTCCTGCACACCCTTATTGCAAAGATGACACCGTGGAAACGCTTCGTGAAGGCCCATATGATGGCCGCGTCCTCCCGAGCGCTGCCGCCTGCGCTGAGAGCGCGGCCGCCTACGTCGAGAGTGCCGCCGCATCCGCTTGAGCGCGGCCGCTTCCGCCAAGAGGGCGTCTGCGGTAGCCGACAGGGCAGCTGCAACAGCCGAGATGGTTGCAGCTGCTGGTGCAACGGCGGCTGTGAACGCCGACAACGCTCGAGCTGCCTTCCGTGCCGCCGACGTCGCCCTGGCCTGGGTCAAGGCCATCCATGCCAAGATATACCAGGCCACCTCGGAATCCAGCATGCAACCCACGTCTGAAAAGGTGACGGTGGCCATGGAACACCTGCTTCCTCATGAGGTCGCCGAGCGGGAGCTAGAGATGTAGGAGGCGGCGGAGATCGAGGAGCGCCGGGAGGAGGAGTTGTGCGTGGTCGAGGTCGAGGTAGAGAAGAGTCTGTCCGTGAAGGAATCGGCGGTGGAGTACCAACGCGAGCTCTGGCGTAGCCACTACTACGAGTACTACAACCTTGAGGGCGGCACCGAGGACGCGGTCGACTTCATGATGAGGACATGGCCACCACAGTTACACCCATATCCCCTGCTTTTTTACCTCTTAGAACAGTTGCTAGAGCTCAGATATGCCAACTAAATTATCAGGTACTTTCGTTTCTTGGCAATGTTTCTAGTGTTCATGAGAATATGATGCTGCCTAACTTAGATACGTTTGTGTTGCTTGCAATTGAAGGGCCTGGCTTGGACAAGAAGGTTCAACATTGGAGCATGGTCAAGCACAGAGAAGAAGCTGCGTGCGAAGAGAACAAGAACGGAGGTTCAATTGGAGATTTCCAGACTTTGAAGCCACCATGATGACATACAAGAAGATGGACGAAATATACAAGATGACCTTTCATAAATTTCGTCCATACCTTATTATTGGTGTGGCGCGACCTTATTTTGGGCCAGGCCCATGTATTCTATTTTTAGAGTCCATATTGTAGGGGAAAGGACTTAGGAGGTGTTTTAGTCCCACCTTTCAAAGGGTGGACAAAATCCCCTCTCTTTTCCCTATAAATATAGCCCTTAAGGCATCGTTTAGACTTGGGTTTTATTTCGTTAAAAGTTAGCCATCGCTGCAACTTCGTGTACTTCGTTTGTGTCCAATGACCAGACCAAGACCGCTTATGAAACCCCACTTTTATCAATAATTCATCCATACTCGCAATATTCAGATTGCTTAATCATATTCTTGCTTGTTCTTCGATTGCTTGCAGGAATAGACCTTTGATACGTCCATTTTGCATCATGCTTTTATATCGATATTTATTGCATTATGGGTTGTTATTACACATTATGTCACAATACTTATGCCTATTCTGTCTTATTCTACAAGGTTTGCATAAAGAGGGAGAATGCCGGCAGCTGGGATTCTGGGCTGGAAAAGGAGCAAATATTAGAGACCTATTCTGCACAGCTCCAAAAGTCCTGAAACTTCACGGAAGACGTTTTCAGAATATATAAAAAATACTCAGCGGAAGAAGTTCACCAGGGGGGCCACACCCTGCCCACGAGGGTGGGGGGCGCGCCCCCCCCCTACCTCGTGGGCCCCCTAGTGGCCCTCCGGTGGCCATCTTCTGCTATATGAAGCCTTTCGATGGGAAAAAAATAATAAGCCATCTTCTCGGACGAATCTCCGCCGCCACGAGGCGGAACCTTGGCGGAGCCAATCTAGGGCTGTGGTGGAGTTGTCCTGCCAGGGAAACTTCCCTCCCGAAGGGGGAAATCATCGCAATCTCCATCAACATCTTCACCAGCACCATCTCCTCTCAAAACCCTAGTTCATCTCTTGTATCCAATTCTTGTCTCCAAGTCCGGGATTGGTACCTGTGGGTTGCTAGTAGTGTTAATTACTCCTTGTAGTTGATGCTAGTTGGTTTATTTGGTGGAAGATCATATGTTCAGATCCTATATGCATATTAATACCCCTCTGATTATGAACATGAATATGCTTTGTGAGTAGTTACGTTTGTTCCTCACGACATGGGAGAAGTCTTGCTATTAGTAGTCATGTGAATTTGGTCTTCATTTGATATTTTGATGATATGTATGTTGTCATCCCTCTAGTGGTGTCTTGATAGAGGCAAAGGTGTCCGATGTTTCGATGAGATGGTGGCTATCGTTTCTGTGGGAGTCGACCATGACGATCCGACTACGAACGTGCGAGACGTCGCGCCTTAGCAATCGCTAAACCAACTTCCGAGGGGTTATTGACCACGCCGGAGCACGATCAACCTAACCACGAGGGTCTGTTTCCTATAAGCAAACGAAGAACAAGCAAGAAACTGAGATTGCAATCTGGATATTGCGAATATAGGATGAAAGCTTTATTGATCAAGGTGGGGTTCTGTGACATCTTGGTCTGGTCGTTGGACACAAACGAAGTACGAGAAGTTGCAGCTATGGCGAACTTTTAATCTAAACAAAACCCCAAAGTCTAAACGACTCCCTAAGGGCTGTATATATGGAGGAAGAGGGGGGGAATTTCGTGGCCCTTGAGGGTGGGGTCCGAACCCAACCCTAACTCTTGTTTCCACACACATACGGACTCTAAAAATAGCCTATACTTAAGTATTTCGAAATTACATGGGCCTGGCCCAATAATAAGGTGACGCGGCACCTAGAATAGCCTATGGACGAATATTATGAAGTGGCATCTTGTATATTTCGTCCAAGGCTTCATGCACTCCTTATGGTGGCTTCAAAGTCCTGAAATCATCACTTGTAACTCCGTTCTTGATCCCCTTGCGCATGCCATCAACTCCATGCGTGTTCTTGCTCCAATGACCAATCTCATTAATAAGGAGCTCCAAAAAGAGGATTAAACCCACACATAATGTGAAGAAGAAAAATAAAAGACGGAGAAGCAAAGGTGAAAAGGTATCTCTCCCAAATGATCTTGTTCCTATTACTCATTGTGATGATGATAATTGCTATACTATTGGTGCTATCCATAATATTAATGATGAGAGTGATTATGCTTATGATATGAAAAGGCCCAAGCTTGGGGATGATATGTTTGATGAGAATGACAAGTTTGAAAATATATTTGCTGCAATAAATGTTTGTCCCAAGCTTGGAGATGCTATGTTTAATGAAGATGATATTTGTAGTCTCCCAAGTTTTGATATGCAAATTTATTATGATGATAGCATGCCTCCTACTTATGATGATTATATTGATGAAAGTGGGTTTGGAAGAGTGTCAATTTTAGGAAGTAATGATCCCACTATTTTGGAGGGTGTTGAATCTTATTGTGACATTATGAAAGTGGATTTGGAGAGCTCATGACTTTATTTAGTAATGATTCCACTATCTTCGAAGAGGTTTCAATCAATTATGAGGAGAACAAAGTTGCTACTTATGATGATTATTGTGATGACACGTTGATGAGGACATCAATACCATTGTTACACCCACAGCCCCTACTGTTACATATACTGGACCAATTACTAGAGCTCGCGCACGCCAATTAAATTACCAGGTACTTTCGTTTCTTGGTAATGATTCTAATGTTCATGAGATTATGATGCTGCCTAAATTGGATACATTTGTTTTGCTTACAAATGAAGGGCCTAGCTTGGAGAAGGATGAACATTGGAGCAAGAACACGCATGGAGTTGATGGCATGCGCAAGGGGATCAAGAACGGAGTTACAAGTGATGATTTCAGGACTTTGAAGCCGCCATAAGGAGTGCATGAAGCCATGGACGAAATATACAAGATGCCACTTCATAATATTCGTCCATAGGCTATTCTAGGTGCTGCGTCACCTTATTAATGGGCCAGGCCCATGTAATTTCGAAATACTTAAGTATAGGCTATTTTTAGAGTCCGTATGTGTGGGGAAACAAGAGTTAGGGTTGGTTTCGGAACCCACCCTCAAGGGCCACGAAATTCCCCTCTCTTCCTCCATATATACAGCCCTTAGGGCGTCCTTTAGACTTTGGGTTTTGTTTAGATTAAAAGTTCGCCATAGCTGCAACTTCGTGTACTTCGTTTGTGTCTAACGACCAGACCAAGACGTCACAGAACCCCACCTTGATCAATAAAGCTTTCATCTTATATTCGCAATATCCAGATTGCAATCTCAGTTTCATGCTTGTTCTTCGTTTGCTCGCAGGAAACAGGCCCTCGTGGTCAGGTTGATCGTGCTCCGGCGTGGTCAATAACCCCTCGGAAGTTGGTTTAGCGATTGCTAAGGCGCGACGTCTCGCACGTTCGTAGTCGGATCGTCAAGGTCGACTCCCACAGAAAATGATAGCCTCCATCTCATCGAAACATCGGGACACCCTCGCCTCTATCAAGTGGTATCAGATTTCCAGGTTGCTCGGTGAGATTTTTACAGTTTTTCGTAGATTAGATCGAGTCTGTTCTTCATACCTACAGTCCACGAAAAAGCCACAAAAAAAATTAGGGTTAGTTCATCATATCCGAACCAATCTGAGCCTTTGCATAATCTTTTTAGGGTTTTTGCTTTGTTGAATTTGCGGTTGCATCGTTGTGTCAAGTTGCTGGTTTAGAGTCTAGTCTTTTAGAGTTTCGAGTTCTGGTCATAAGTTGTCACGCCGCCGCCGCACCATCATCATCGCCCATCTACCACCATTGCTTATCCGCCACCGTTCTGAATCCGTATCCATATACCACCACCAATCCGTATCCATGTACCACCACCAATCTGTATCCATATACCACCACCAATCTGTAACCATATATCCACCACCAATCCGAGTTCTTCTCATATTAGGTTTGTTCTTGAGATCAATCTCAATTCCGATTCGTGTTTCCTTGCCTGCGTAGTTCTCGGGGAAAAAAAAGAGTCTGGAGACCCCCGGGCAGTTTTTAGGCCAAAATTTTCACGGGCAAAAATATTTTTTCCCTATCCTATTTTTAGGCTTTTCTGAGTCTTTTGAGCCACGTGCCATCATAGTGATTTTTTGTCGCACTTTTTCGTCGTCGCTGCCCTGATTTCCGAAAAAAAAAGTGAATTTTTTTTTTCGTGCCCATCCTATCAGTTTGACGAGGGAAGAGTTTTGAGACACTTGCCATTACAGTAATTTTTCGCAAAAAAAAAGAGGAGCGCAAAAAAAAAGAGGAGCGCAAAAAAAAGCGAAAAAAGAAGTTCCAGAGTGTGCTTTTTCCTTATTTACGTGCAGCGCCGTGATTTTTTCCCGAGACCTACGCAGGCAAGGAAACACGAATCGGAATTGAGATTGATCTCAAGAACAAACCTAATATGAGAAAAACTCGGATTGGTGGTGGATATATGGTTACAGATTGGTGGTGGTATATGGATACAGATTGGTGGTGGTATATGGATACGGATTGGTGGTGGTATATGGATACGGATTCAGAACGGTGGCGGATAAGCAATGGTGGTAGATGGGCGATGATGATGGTGCGGCGGCGGCGTGACAACTTATGACCAGAACTCGAAACTCTAAAAGACTAGACTCTAAGACCAGCAACTTGACACGACGATGCAACCGCAAATTCAAAAAAGCAAAAACCCTAAAAAGATTATGCAAAGGCTCAGATTGGTTCGGATATGATGAACTAACCCTAATTTTTTTTGTGGCTTTTTCGTGGACTGTAGGTATGAAGAACAGACTCGATATAATCTACGAAAAACTGTAAAAATCTCACCGAGCAACCTGGAAATCTGATACCACTTGATAGAGGCGAGGGTCCCGATCTTTCGATGAGATGATAACTATTGATTTGGTGGAGACGACTTTGACGATCCGACTACAAACGTGCACGACGTTGCGCCTTAGCAACCGCTAAACCAATCTCCTGAGGTTACTGACGATGCTGGAAGCACGGTCAGCCTGACCACGAAGGTCTATTCCTGCAAGCAATCGAAGAACGAGCAAGAATATGATAAAGCAATCTGAATATCGCAAATATATATGAAGTATTGATAATGGTGGGGATCCGTAAGTGGTCTTGGTCTGGTCGTTGGACACAAACGAAGTACACGAAGTTGCAATGGCTAACTTTTAACTAAACAAATCCCCAGGAAAAAGCTACTAGATGGATGTACTTATATAGGAGCAAGGGGTGGCGGCCAAGGAGGTGGGAGGACGTCCCAAGGCAGCCTAAAACTAACCCTAGGTCGTACAAGGCTCATGGGCCCAAGTGGAGGTGATGCAACACCTTTGGGCTTGTAGTTTGACTCGGATTCTGCTGCAACGTCAGATTGTTTCGTCCATAACTCAATGCTCCGGATGAATTTGAAGGTGAATCCAATTGGGTTGGAAAGAGCACGAAATCTAGTTTCCAACAAAAGAAGAATCACCCAATTCGGAGTCCGTATGAAAAAGTTGTTGGCGTTTTGAGTCAGGTATGTCTGTGTAGTCCGAATCTAAATCCAGAACGTGAGAGACTTGGACTCTATCTTCTCTTGGCCCAAAAGTGACGTGAGAGGACTTTTTGAACACAACCTAAACTTCTCCTTTTCCCTTGTCTTCATATGTGGATTGTACAAATGTCCCATACACCTGCAATTAGACAAAACACAAAAGTGTGTGAAGTATTTTTGTTCTAGATAACATAAATAGATTATTGAATAGTTTGCATTAGAAATCACCTGACAAATATGCATGTATGCAATATTTTTGGTCGTATCCAAGGTAGCCATGTCCTCATCATCCTCCCCTTTTTGAAAATAAAGTCGTCCTCGGCATTGCTTAATCTGAAATGTGGCTAACAAAAGAGACAAGGTGTACATGTTGTATATGTATATGTCATCCATTTTAACTTCCCTTGATTTTTGCACATATGTCACATGTATACATGAGTAACTTTCATTGTTCATAAAATCTAAAGCCAAAAAATTATCACAGGAAGTAGAAGGCATGAAAATATTGGAACTCGATTTGCACATATAAGTGAAGCTCTTATTCTCTTCAAAAGATTGGCAATGTTCATCATTAAACCATCCTAACTTCGATGAATAAACCTTACTTGCATCAAATTTACATGCTACAACATGCTTAAATAAGCAAACATGCAATAAGTCATTGGACACAGAATCATCATCAAGATTAGAGGTCATATCAAAATGATTAAACATTGGTTCTTTTGCATCAACAGTTAATTCAATGGGTGCACTCAAAATTGTTGATATTTCAGTTGTTTGATCACATGACGCATTCATGACAGTAACAAGAGTCTCTAAAATAGGTGGTGTGCTCAAATCAACAGGTAACTCAACACATGATGCATTCAAGTTAACTAGGCATGCTTCATTCTCATGTGAAGTTATATCATCAATACCTTTACTGTTACCTCGCAAAGATGTAGCTGATGTAGGTACGGACGTTGACAATGTACCATACTCTTGAGATGATATTGCGCTCACAATCCGAGGTGGGGCTGCTCTAGTAGGTGCAATAGTGGAGTAACCAACCGGCGATGGTGAGCATGAACTGGAATAGTAGTTGTTGTAGTCACCCAATGCATCCTCCTGTATCTGTCTCTCAAAGGTACAAGCACGGACATACATACCAGTAATGCAACGAGGAATATACCAAAATCTTGCCTGAATATCATGGTTCAAACCACCAAAAAATCTATTCATTGTATCATCCTCAGATTCTTCTATGTCACAATGATGCATATAAGATTTGAACTCTTGGTAGTAAGCATGAACATTGTTACTGCCTTGTTTTAATTGCTCCAATTTGCAACGCAATTCACGACGATAGTAAGGAGGAAAAAATTGTTGTCTCATTACAGCTTTCAAAACTTTCCAAGTTGTGGGTTGGTTATCAATGTTTTTCTTACAATGTACACTCCACCAAACAGAAGCAAAACTAGTAAATGCTCTAATGGTAGCTCGTACTCTCTCAAGTTTAGAAAAATCATGGTGACTAAAAACTTGTTCTACTACAAGCTCCCAAGCTAGATAAATAGCAGGATTAAATCTACCCTCAAATGATGGTAAAGAGATAACCTGACCATATGCTTGTGTGTGTTGTCCCAACTCTCGTGATGGTGAAGATGTGTCCGTCGTCCAAGAACTTCTATCTCTGGAACCTGTCATGATTAGTAGAAACAAGAACCAAAATTCGAGAATAATGTTCCTATGAACTACTAGGATGTGGTTGTAAAGTGCTCACAGTAAAGCAAATATCAATATCTTACAACGACCAGATGTTTCGATGTTTCGATGAGATGGAGGCTATCGTTTTCTGTGGGAGTCGACCTTGACGATCCGACTACGAACGTGCGAGACGTCGCGCCTTAGCAATCGCTAAACCAACTTCCGAGGGGTTATTGACCACGCCGGAGCACGATCAACCTGACCACGAGGGCCTGTTTCCTGCGAGCAAACGAAGAACAAGCAAGAAACTGAGATTGCAATCTGGATATTGCGAATATAAGATGAAAGCTTTATTGATCAAGGTGGGGTTCTGTGACGTCTTGGTCTGGTCGTTGGACACAAACGAAGTACGTGAAGTTGCAGCTATGGCGAACTTTTAATCTAAACAAAACCCAAAGTCTAAACGACGCCCTAAGGGCTGTATATATGGAGGAAGAGAGGGGAATTTCGTGGCCCTTGAGGGTGGGGTCCGAAACCAACCCTAACTCTTGTTTCCCCACACATACGGACTCTAAAAATAGCCTATACTTAAGTATTTCGAAATTACATGGGCCTGGCCCATTAATAAGGTGACGCAGCACCTAGAATAGCCTATGGACGAATATTATGAAGTGGCATCTTGTATATTTCGTCCAAGGCTTCATGCACTCCTTATGGCGGCTTCAAAGTCCTGAAATCATCACTTGTAACTCCGCTCTTGATCCCCTTGCGCATGCCATCAACTCCATGCGTGTTCTTGCTCCAATGTTCATCCTTCTCCAAGCTAGGCCCTTCATTTGTAAGCAAAACAAATGTATCCAATTTAGGCAGCATCATAATCTCATGAACATTAGAATCATTACCAAGAAACGAAAGTACCTGGTAATTTAATTGGCGTGCGCGAGCTCTAGTAATTGGTCCAGTATATGTAACAGTAGGGGCTGTGGGTGTAACAATGGTATTGATGTCCTCATCATCCTCCCCTTCTTGAAATGAAGTCGTTCTCGACGGAAGCTCATCTTCCTCACCCAAATAAGGCTTCAAATCTGCAATGTTAAAAGTGGGACTAACCCCAAAATCTGCAGGTAGCTCAAGTTTATATGCATTATCATTTATTTTCTCTAACACCTTAAAAGGACCATCAGCACGTGGCATTAGCATTGATTTGCGCAGATTAGGAAATCTATCTTTACGCAATTGTAACCAAACAAGATCTCCAGGCGCAAACACAACATGTTTTCTACCCTTATCTCCAGCAAGTTTATATTTAGCATTCATACGCTCAATGTTTTCCTTAGTTAACACATGCATTTTTAAAATCAATTCAGAACGTTCTTTAGCATCAAAATTAACCTTCTCTGAAGATGGAAGAGGCAACAAATCAATAGGTGCACGAGGTAGGAAACCATACACAATTTCAAAAGGGCACATCTTAGTAGTAGCATGCAATGAACGATTATAAGCAAATTCAATATGAGGCAAGCATTCTTCCCACATTTTCTTATTATTCTTCAAAACAGCCCTAAGCAAAGCAGACAATGTTCTATTGACTACTTCAGTTTGTCCATCAGTTTGGGGGTGACAAGTAGTACTAAAAAGCAGTTTAGTCATCAACTTAGCCCATAAACATCTCCAAAAGTGGCTAAGAAATTTAGTATCACGATCTGAAACAATAGTATTTGACACACCATGCAAGCGAATAATTTCACGAAAGAACAAATCAGCAACATTAACAGCATCATCGCTTTTATGACATGGTATAAAGTGTGCCATTTTCGAGAATCTATCCACGACAACAAATATGCTATCCCTCCCCTTCTTTGTTCGAGGTAAACCTAAAACAAAGTCCATAGATATATCCTCCCAAGGAACACTAGGTACAGGAAAAGGCATATATAAACCATGAGGATTAAGTCGTGACTTAGCTTTTTGACATGTAGTGCAGCGAGCAACAAAACGCTCAATATCCCGTCTCATCTTTGGCCAAAAGAAATGTGTAGCAAGTATATCCTCCATCTCCTCCATGCGCCTCCTGCAACAACAAAAGACGAACGGAGCTAGCTGGAATGCATAGCTTGTTAGAACGAAACACAAATCCATCATTAACGACGAACTTGTTCCATGTTCTACCTTCTTTACAATTCTGCAATATATCTTTAAATTCAGCATCATGCACATATTGATCTTTGATGGTCTCCAAACCAAATATTTTAAAGTCAAGTTGTGAAAGCATAGTATAACGACGAGACAATGCATCAGCAATAACATTTTCTTTACCCTTCTTGTGTTTAATGACATAAGGGAAAGTCTCAATGAATTCAACCCATTTAGCATGTCTACGGTTCAGTATTGCTTGACTTTTAATGTGTTTCAATGATTCATGATCAGAATGTATAACAAATTATTTGGGCCACAAATAATGTTGCCATGTTTCTAAAGTCCGAACAAGAGCATATAATTCTTTATCATAAGTAGAATAGTTCAGACTAGGCCCACTCAAATTTTCAGAAAAGTATGCAACAGGTTTGCCATCTTGTAATAACACACCTCCTAATCCAATTCCACTAGCATCACATTCAAGCTCAAAAGTCTTATTAAAATCAGGAAGTTGGAGTAAAGGAGCATGTGTCAACTTATCTTTCAATACCGTGAAGGTGTCTTCCTGTGCGGTACCCCAAACAAAAGGCACATCCTTCTTTGTAAGCCCGTTGAGAGGTGCAGCAATGGTGCTGAAATCTCTCACAAAACTCCTATAGAAACCAGCGAGGCCAAGGAAACTCCTCACTTGTGTGACCGTTTTGGGCTGCGGCCAACTCTCAATAGCTTCAATCTTGGCTTTATCAACTTCAATTCCCTGTGGAGTAACAACATAGCCAAGAAAAGATACTCGGTCGGTGCAAAAGGTGCACTTCCCAAGGTTACCAAACAAACATGCATCACGTAGAGCGATAAAAACAGCACGTAAATGTTCCAAATGTGCTTCCAAAGATTTGCTATAAATCAGTATATCATCAAAATAGACTACCACAAATCGTCCAATGAAAGCACGTAAAACTTCGTTCATTAATCTCATAAAAGTACTAGGCGCATTAGTTAACCCAAAAGGCATGACTAACCACCCATATAAACCAAACTTAGTTTTAAATGCTGTTTTCCATTCATCTCCCAATTTCATACGAATTTGATGGTATCCACTACGCAAATCATCTTTGGAGAATATTGTAGAGCCACTCAATTCATCAAGCATATCATCAAGCCTAGGAATAGGATGATGATAACGAATAGTAATATTATTAATGCCTCTACAATCAACACACATACGTGACGTACCATCCTTTTTAGGCACTAGTATAATAGGAACAGCACAAGGACTAAGAGATTCGCGTATATAACCTTTGTCGAGCAGCTCCTGTACTTGACGCATAATCTCCTTCGCCTCCTCTGGATTGGTACGGTATGGTGCACGGTTGGGTAGCGAAGCACCGGGAATTAAGTCAATTTGATGCTCAATCCCTCGAATAGGTGGTAATCCCGGTGGCACGTCTTGTGGAAAGATGTCAGCGAACTCCTGCAAAATGTTAGTGACAGCAGGGGGCAAAGAGGAAGGCACGTCCTTGAATGAAAATAATGCCTCTTTGCACACAAAAGCATAGCAAACAGATTTGCTAAAATCTAGCTCATCAATATCAGATTTGGTGGCAAGTAAACATGCACTTTTCAATTTAATTTCAAAAACAACAGTAGATGGTTTATTATTAGGCTTCATTTGGTGCTCAAACTCTTTTGCCACAATCTGATTTTCACTCTTATTTGTCTCCTGTTTTGCTTTATTAGCTCTATTAATATCATCTTTCAAAATGGAATCAGGAGTCATAGGAAGCAAAGTAATATTTTTATCGTTATGAACAAGAGTATACTGATTGTTTCTACCATGGTGTACAGAATTTTTATCAAATTGCCATGGTCTACCAAGTAATAAGGAACATGCTTGCATAGGTACCACATAACAATCGACATAATCAGCATATGTAGAGATACTAAAATGCACACGAACAGTACGTGTTACCTTAACCTTGCCGCTGTTGTTGAACCATTGGATGTAGTAAGGATGTGGATGTGGTCTTGTGGTGAGAGATAGCTTCTCCACCATCTCCATGCTAGCCAAGTTGTTGCAGCTCCCTCCATCTATGATGACGCGAACAGAACGCTCCTTCACAACTCCCTTTGTATGGAACAAATTATGCCTCTGATTTTGCTCAGCTTGTGTGACCTGCACACTCAAAACACGTTGAGCAACTAAACATTCATACCTGTCAGCATCTTCAGGAACCATGTGTTGCGTCTCATGATCAGAATCGTCTCCATCGTGTTCTTCACGTGTAATAAGAGCCAAAGTCTCCTCATCATAGTCACTAGTGGACTCATACCCACCATCCTCAGTAGCAATCATCACACGCTAAGATTGGCATTCTCTCACAAAATGTCCTCTTCCCTTACAACAACGACAAGTAATATCACTTGTGTGCCCTATTGATGCCATGGAAGAAGAAGAACTCTGCGCAGGCCCGGGAGGTGTGCTCTTGGCTGATAATGGTGGTTGTGCCTGCTTTCTTGTATCACGGCTGGAGGTGGCACCTGATGGAGGTGCTGGTGTAGTGGAAGTAGAGGATGCACGTGGTATCCATGATGAAGATCGACCTGCAGAAAAGGTAGTTCGCGCCAATGCCTGTCGATCCTGCACTTCACGTTCAACTTTACAAGCAAGATGGAATAAACGAGTGATATTAGTATACTCCTTATACTCTAGAATGGTCTGAATCTCTCTATTTAATCCACCCATAAAACGTGCAAGCATAGCTTCATTCTCCTCAACAATACCACATCTAAGTATGCCAGTTTGTAATTCCTCATAATATTCTTCTACGGAATTTTTTCCTTGTCTTAAACACTGCAATTTTTGAAGTCATTCACATTGATAATATGGTGGAACCCAACGAGTACGCATAGCAGTTTTCAAAGCAGCCCAAGTAGCTGGAATAGGATATAATCTACAATGCTCAGACCACCAAACACATGCAAAACTAGTGAATGCATAAACAACAGCAGGAACACGTCTCTCCTCGGGATATTGTAAACATGTAAATCGTTGTTCAGTTTCTAACTCCCAAGTAAGATATATATCAGGAACATATCTACCCTCAAATGGTGGAATATTCAATTTTAGTTTAGGGAGATGGTCATGATCTCGTACCTGAGGGTGAGCCCTACCATTGCCATTATTTGCATGTGGACGACCTAGTGGTTGCTGTGCCGGTGGTGGAACGTAGTTTTGATTTTGATCAACCTCATCCTCGTAATCTCCCACAAAATCATCCTCCTCCGCATCAGCAGCAGGAGCCACAGAAGTATCAACAGCAGCACCAACAGTTTGGCCAGGTGCAAGAGGGAGACGGCTCGCTCGGCGGAGGGCTATTTCGCGATGTGGAGGTAGTCGTTGTTGTTGTTGTAGAGGTGCGTAAGGTGCAGCCGGTGGTGGTGGTGGAAGACGCACGAGCAATTCATTAAACCTGTTATCGAGCTTTGTGTCGAACGTCTTCTCCATGCCATCTATCTTCTCCATGGCCTCTTCAAATCTGTTTAGCACATCTTGCACCTGTCCACTCATCATTTGCTGAAATTTATCATGCAACTCCTTATTCGTCATGTTCTCCCAGCCAGTCTTATCGGCTTGTGATCCTGCCATGGTTAGCAACAATAGAAACACACAAGAATATGATCCTACAGACTACTAACAAGAGGTGGTGGTGTCACAAATCCGTCAAGCAATTCTCAAATTCTTACCAGTTCTTACCCAGCAGCAGGCGGTGATCGGCAACCGTCGTAGTCAAAACTCTCAAAGCTTGGATAGAGCGATTACCAGGGAGAATCAAATGCACGACATAGATGTATGTGGAGCTGGGAAGGCTTATAATATGGTAGCAAAAAGGGTCAGCAATAATCAATTCAGAGATGCAAAGTTTAATAAATGCTCAACAACGGTACTGTGCTGGTCCTAGGCTAGACCGTGCTAGAGACAAAATCACGGCGCTGCACGTAAACAATGGAGGAGCACACTCTAATTTTTTTTCTTTTTTTCACTTTTTTCCCTCTTTTTTTTGCTTCGCGACAATTTTTTTTGAATAAGTCTACAAATGGTCTAAAAACTGCCTAGCCAGAATTTTCTAGAGATAGTTTTTTTGAGTTTGGAACTATTTTTCTTCTGCGGGTAGCACGGAATCTCAGGAGTCCTACTCTGTCACGACTCGGAGTATGGCGTGATCTGGAACTCGAAAACAAAGCAACAAATACTGGACTCGGACTGTGGTGGTATATCTGGACTCGGATTGGTGGTGGTATATGGCGATGGTATATCTGGACTCGGATTGGTGGTGGTATATGGCGATGGTATATGTGGACTCGGATTGGTGGTTGTATATGGCAGCGGCGATGTATATGGTGGGGTGGTGGTATATGGTAATGATGATGACGATGGTGCGGCGCCGGCGTGACAACCTGTGAACAGAACTCGAAACTCTAAAGGACTAGACGCTAAGACCAGCAACTTGACACGACGATGCAACCGCAAATTCAACAAAGCAAATACAGAAAAGATTATGCAAAGGCTCAGATTGGTTCGGATAGGATGAACTAACCCTAATTTTTTTTGGCTTTTTCGTGGACTATAGGTACGAAGAACAGACTCGATCTAAACTATGAAAAACTATAAAATCTCACCGAGCAACCTAGAAATCTGATACCACTTGATAGAGGCAAAGGTGTCCCGATGTTTCGATGAGATGGTGGCTATCGTTTCTGTGGGAGTCGACCTTGACGATCCAACTACGAACGTGCGAGACGTCGCGCCTTAGCAATCGCTAAACCAACTTCCGAGGGGTTATTGACCACGCCGGAGCACGATCAACCTGACCACGAGGGTCTGTTTCCTGCAAGCAAACGAAGAATAAGCAAGAAACTGAGATTGCAATCTGGATATTGCGAATATAAGATGAAAGCTTTATTGATCAAGGTGGGGTTCTGTGACATCTTGGTCTGGTCGTTGGACACAAACGAAGTACGCGAAGTTGTAGCTATGGCAAACTTTTAATCTAAACAAAACCCAAAGTCTAAACGACGCCCTAAGGGCTGTATATATGGAGGAAGAGGGGGGGATTTCGTGGCCCTTGGAGGAGGGGTCCGAAACCAACCCTAACTCTTGTTTCCCCACACATACGGACTCTAAAAAGAGCCTATACTTAAGTATTTCGAAAATACATGGGCCTGGCCCAATAATAAGGTGACGCAGCACCTAAAATAGCCTCTGGACGAAATTTATGAAATGGCATCTTGTATATTTCGTCCAAGGCTTCATGCACTCCTTATGGTGGCTTCAAAGTCCTGAAATCATCACTTGTAACTCCGTTCTGGATCCCCTTGCGCCTGCCATCATTTCCACGCTTGAACTTGTTCCAAAGTTCATCTTTCTTGTCCAAGCTAGGCCCTTCATTTGTAAGCAAGACAAATGTATCCAATTTAGGCAGCATCATATTCTCATGAACATTAGAATTATTACCAAGAAACGAAAGTACCTGATAATTCAATTGGCGTGCGCGAGCTCTAGTAATTTGTCCAGTATGTATAGCAGCAGGAGCTGTGGGTGTAACAATGGTATTGATGTCCTCATCACTCCTTATACTCTAGAATGGTCTGAATCTTTCTATTTAATCCACCCATCAAACGTGCAAGCATAGCTTCATTATCCTCAACAATACCACATCTAATCATGCCAGTTTGTAACTCCTGATGATATTCTTCTACAGAATTTTTTCCTTGTCTTAAATGCTGCAATTTTTGAAGTAATTCACATTGATAATGTGGTGGAACCCAACGAGTACGCATAGTAGTTTTCAAAGCAGCCCATGTAGCTGGAATAGGATATAATCTACAATGTTTAGACCACCAAACACATGCAAAGCTAGTGAAAGCAGAAACAGTAGCAGGAACACGTCTCTCCTCGGGATATTGTAAACATGTAAATCGTTGTTCAGTTTCTAACTCCCAAGTAAGATATATATCAGGAACATATCTACCCTCAAGTGCTGGAATATTCAATTTTAGTTTAGGAATATGGTCATGATCTCATACCTCGGGTGGTGCAGCCCTACTGTTGTGATGATATGCATGAGGACGACCTGGTGGTGGTGGTGCTGGTGGTTGCACGTAGTTCTGATTTTGATCAACCTCATCCTCGTAATGGTCCTCCACCTCTGTAGTAACAGTAGGAGCTACAAAAGCATCAATAGTAGGTACAGCGGCACCAGACTAGGCTCAAGGGGAACGGGCTGTGCTCGTCCCACTTGATTTCGAAGGCGATGTTGTTGTTGTTGTTGTTGTAGAGGTGCGATAGGTGCAGCGGGCGGTGGTTGTGGAAGATGCGTGAGCAATTCATTAAACTTGTTATCGATCTTTGTTTCGTACGCCTTCTCAATGCCATCAATCTTCTCCATGGCCTCTTCAAATATGTTTAGCACATCTTCCACCTGTCCACTCATCATTTGCTGAAACTTATCATGTAACTCTTTGTTCGTCATGTCCTCCCAGTCAGTCTCATCGGCTTGTGATCCTGCCATGGTTAGCAGCAACAGAAACACACAAGAATATGATCCTATAGATTACTAGGAAGTGGTGCTGGTGTGTCACAAATTCGTCAAGCGAATCTCAAAATCTTACCAGTTCTTACCAAGCAGCAGGTGGTGATCGGCAACCGTTGTAGTCAAAACTCTCAAAAACTTGGATAGAGAGATTGCCAGGGAGATACAAACGCACGACGTAGATGTATGTGGAGCTGGGAAGGCATATAATATGGTAGCAAAAAGGGTCAGCAATAATCAATTCAAAGATGCAAAGTTGAATAAACGCTCAACGATGGTACTTTGCTGGTCGTAGGCTAGACTATGCTAGAGACGCGAGCCTAGAGCACAAACAAAATCATGGCGCTGCACGTAAACAAGGGAAAAGCACACTCTAGAAAAAAAATTCGCTCTGTTTTTTTGGCTCTCCTCCTTTTTTTTGCGAAAAATCACTATAATGGAGAGTGTCTCAAAACTCTTCCCAGGTCAAAATGACAGGATGGGCACGAAATGTTTTTGAATATTTTTTTCGGAAATCAGGGCAGCGACGACGAAAAAGTGACAAAAAATCACTATGATGGCACGTGGCTCAAAAGACTCAGAAAAGCCTAAAAATAGGGTAGGGAAAATATTTTTGGTCGCCGAAATTTTGGCCTAAAAACTGCTCGGGGGTCTTGATAGAGGCAAAGGTGTCCCGATGTTTCGATGAGATGGTGGCTATCGTTTTCTGTGGGAGTCGACCTTGACGATCCGACTACGAACGTGTGAGACATCGCGCCTTAGCAATCGCTAAACCAACTTCCGAGGGGTTATTGACCACGCCGGAGCACGATCAACCTGACCACGAGGGCCTGTTTCCTGCGAGCAAATGAAGAACAAGCAAGAAACTGAGATTGCAATCTTGATATTGCGAATATAAGATGAAAGCTTTATTGATCAAGGTGGGGTTCTGTGACGTCTTGGTCTGGTCGTTGGACACAAACGAAGTACGCGAAGTTGCAGCTATGGCGAACTTTTAATCTAAACAAAACCCAAGGAAAAAGCTACTAGATGGATCTACTTATATAGGAGCAAGGGGTGGCGGCCAAGGAGGTGGGAGGACGTCCCAAGGCAGCCTAAAACTAACCCTAGGTCGTACAAGGCTCATGGGCCCAAGTGAAGGTGATGCAACACCTTTGGGCTTGTAGTTTGACTCGGATTCTGCTGCAATGTCAGATTGTTTCGTCCGTAACTCAACGCTCCGGACGAATTTGAAGGTGAATCCAATTGGGTTGGAAAGAGCACGAAATCTAATTTCCAACAAAAAAAGAATCACCCAATTCGGAGTCCGTATGAAAAAGTTGTTGGCGTTTTGAGTCAGGTATGTCTGTGCAGTCCGAATCTGAATCCAGAACGTGAGAGACTTGGACTCTATCTTCTCTTGGCCCAAAAGTGACGTGAGAGGACTTTTTGAACACAACCTAAACTTCTCCTTTTCCCTTATCTTCATATGTGGATTGTACAAATGTCCCATACACCTACAATTAGACAAAACACAAAAGTGTGTGAAGTATTTTTGTTCTGGATAACATAAATAGATTATTGAATAGTTTGCATTAGAAATCACCTGACAAATATGCATGTATGCAATATTTTTGGTCGTATCCAAGGTAGTCATGTCCTCATCACCATGGCACTAGCCCAACATGGGTCAGCCAGGGCTGCTCGGTAGGTGCGGGGAAGCGGCGAAGCACCCTGAAGATCGGCGAGAAAGTTGAGTCGACTAGAGGGCATGTGGAAACCCGTTTTGGCCCGAATGCGCATGTTTTGAGGGTTAGCGGGAGGTGCGACAGCGATAGCGTGGGGTGGAAGCGGTCATGGGGTGGTAGGACTGCCGGAAGAGGTGGAGGCAAGGCTGGTGGACGGCGAGCTGCTGGTGGAGGCAGGGCTGGTCGTAGGGGTGGGGGTGCGGGCTAGGGGTGGAGGCCAGAGATGTGACAGGGCGCGAGCATGGGGGGGGAAGCTACGGGGGCGGTGGCCGTATGGGGTGAAGGGACGGCCGGGGCAGTGTTCTGGTCAGGCGAGACAGCCGCCGAGGAAGCGGCCGGACCGACACAGGACGGGGCCATGGCAAGGGACGGCGGTGGGTTGGTCGACGAGGGCGCGCCTGGATGAGAAAAGTTGAGTGGCGAGGAGTCTTGGGGGGTGCGAGAGAAGGGGAAGACAAACTCGTCGAAGGTGACGTGCCGCGAGACGTAGACGCAACCTTTGGAGGGGTCGAGGCAACGATATCCCTTGTGATCACGGGGGTAACTGATGAAGACACAAGCGACCGAGCGCGCAGCTAGTTTGTGAGGGGCGGTGGCTTCCGTGTTAGGGTAGCAAAGGCACCCAAAAACACGGAGGTGGGTGTATGTGGGTGGCGATCTATGAAGGGTCTCGTGAGGTGTGACGAGAGAGAGACGCTTAGTGGGGTGAAGGTTAAGGAGGAGAGTGGCGGTGGTGAGAGCATCAGCCCAGTAGCGGGGTGGCATGGAGGCTTGGAGCAGCAGGGTGCGTATCACGTCATTGGTCGAGCGAATGGCACGTTCGGCTTTACCGTTCTGGGAAGATGTGTAGGGACAAGAAAAACGCATCATCGTTCCGAAGGGAAGAAAGAAATCGCGATTTTGGGCGCTATCAAACTCATGCCCATTGTCGCATTGGAGAGTCCGAATGGTCTTCCCAAAGTGAGTGTGGACATAAGAATGAAAGAACCGAAAGATAGCAGGCACGTCAGACTTGAGTTTGAGAGGGCAAGTCCAGTGATAGCATGAAAAATCATCAATAAGCAGGAGATAATACTTGTTCCCAGAGGCGCTAGACAGAGGAGCAGTCCAAACATCGTAATGTATAAGATCAAACGGGGCAATAGTTCGACTGACAGAAGAGGTAAAAGGGAGGCGGACGTGTTTTCCCGTCTGACAAGCATCACATAAGCGTCCATCCGAAATAGGTTTATTACAATGTTCTAAAGTTTTATTCAAACGAAAAGTTGCATCGCCGTGGTGGCCCAAACGCCGGTGCCAAAGATTGGTGAGGCGGGAGACGGTGACGGCGAGGGCGGTGGGTGTAGCTAGAGGGAAGATGTCATACAGTTCGCCATCACTGATGCATCGAACAAGCACCACCTTGGTTGGATAGTCCTTCACAGAGAGACCACGCGGATCAAATTCAATGGAGCAGTTATTATCAGTGCTGAAACGACAAACGGAAAGCAAATTTTTAATGAGATTAGGAGAAACTAACACATTGTTCAGATATAGGGGTCGATTAGGGTTAGGAAGACAGGAGGAACCAACGTGACTAATAGGCATAGCACTACCGTTTCCGACAAAAACAGGGGGATAATCTGATAAAGTGGCGACGGAGGAAAGCATACCAGGATCAGCCGCGAGATGAGAGGAGGTGCCAGAGTCCACAACCCAGCCACCGCTGGGCGACTGGAGCGACAGGTTGTGGAGAGCGCTCATCAGGGCGGAGTGGTCGACGGCGTTGGATGCGGTGCCCGTTGGTGGAGGGATGCACTGTTGCGCCTGATACTGCTGCGGAAAAGACGGCGCCGCCAGGAACTGCTGTAGATGTGGAGGCGCCGGAAGGTACTGCTGTGATTGAGGGAAGCCCAACGGAGATGGCTGCTGGAGATGGCCGCCGAGGGCGGCGTAGGCGTGCGGCGGCCGCGGACCGAGGATCCCGGGCGCCGGACGAGGTTGAGGTGGTAGAGCCATCGGGTAGGCGTAGACGTGCCCCATCCACGGCGGCGCGGGCGTGGCCCCCTGGTACCCACCGTTGGTGGTGTAGCGGCGACGTTTGTTGTGCCCCTGGTTGGGTGAGGGAGTGGAGGGTTTGCTGAGGCCGGGAGCGGGCGGCGAGCTGGGCCGCCGGACGCCCCAGCCGGGGGCGCGGGCAACGACCCCTTCTGCTGAACAGCGAGGGCGCTGTGGTGGGTGGAGCCGGCGAAGTTGTTGCCGATCTCGTCGTGCAGAAGCATGCCGACGGCGACGTCAAAGGGGACCGGTGTTGGAGACTTCTCGATAATCTTGGCGGTGGTCTGATGACGATCCTTGTTGACGCCGCGCAGAAGTTGAATGACCAATTCATCAACATCCAAGATCTTACCGGCGTCGCGCAGTGCGTCGGAGATGGACTTGAGGCGAGCGCAGAAGATGGAGATGGAGGAATCCCCTTGGCGAGTCTCGGAGAGCTCCGTCTAGAGATGGAACCGCCGTGCCCGATGGTTGTTGACGAAGAGAGCCTCGATAGAGGCCCAGGTCTGAGCGGCGGTGGCCTCCCGATCGAGCATGAAGGCGGCGAGCTCCATCACCATCACGCCGAGGAACCACCGCTTCACCGCCTTGTTGACGATGTTCCAGCTCATGTCGTTGGCGTGGTCGGTGAAGTCCGGCGCGATCCAAGAGGCGACGTCATACTGATCGATGACGTCCAGCATCATCCCCCGCCAGGTAGTGTAGTTGGCGCCATTCATGGGGAGGCAGACGGGAAGATTGATGTGGGCGTTCTCAACGAGCATGGCATGCATGTGTGCGGGCGTCGGGTAGAAGTGGGGTGGCGGCACCGCTTGGAGAGGGAGGGGTGTGTGAGTGACACTCAGAGAGGGAGATGCGGGAGGGAGGGTGGTGGTGGGCAGGGGAGAGGTAGCGGGAGGGGAGAGAGGGGAGGAGGCAGCGGCGTTGGCAGCGGCGGCATCGGCCGCGGCGGCATTGACGTTGGTGGCCATGGTGGAAGCGTGGGTTGGATCAAACTGATACCATGCTAAGAACTGAGATGAGGTTGGGATGCATGACACACTTGTATTCATCCACAAGGGGTCATAATATATAGATTACATCAGTGAGAGGAGAGGGAGATACACACGCAACACTAAGAGAATACAACACACGATCCTAGATCGATGGGAGGTTGCGCTGCATGCGCCATGCAATGGAGGCGGGATAAGCCACACATGACCAGCTCAAGTCGGTTGAGCGGGAGACCAGCACAAGTAGTCTAACACTCTTCTACATGCTGCAAGATGCTTGGAGCTGCTTGAAGATGCTAGTCTTCGATAGGCTAGGCCTTCCCCTCTATTCTGGCATTCTGCAGTTCAGTCCACAGATATAACCCTTCCATTTGATACCAATGCATACTTAGTATAGATCTTATGCTTGCGAGTACTTTGGATGACTACTCACGGTTGCTTTGCTACCCCTTCCCCCCTTCTTTCTTCTTTCCGATTGTTGCAACCTGATGGTGGATCCCAGGAGCCAGATGCCACCGCCGACGGATACTACTACATGGAGGCCGCCAAAGACCTGGAGTAGTTAGGAGGTCCCAGGCAGGAGGCCTTTCCACTTCGATCGTTGTTGCTTTTGTGTTGGCCTTCTTAAGGCATCTATTTGGATCTATCATTGTAGTAGAATGATGTATGTCTTACTGATATTCATTTTTGTTATTGTGTGTGCTAGCTACGATCCAGGGATAGCACAGTAAGCACAGAGACTTGGATTCTAGCAAATCCGGGTCGTGACAAAAGCATTAACACACAGTGAATACATGAACTCCTCAAACTACGGTCATCACCGGGAAGTGTCCCGACTATTGCCACTCCAGGGTTGCCGGATCATAACACATAGTAGGTGACTATAACTTGCAAGATCAGATCTAGAACATAGATATAATGGTGATAACATAAACGGTTCAGATCTGAATTGATGCCACCCGGGCCCAATGTGACAAGCATTAAGCATGGCAAAGTCATAGCAACATCAATCTCAGAACATAATGGATACTAGGGATCAAGCCCTAACAAAACTAACTCGATTACATGATGAATCTCATCCAACTCCTCACCGACCAGCGAGCCTACAAACGAATTACTCACTCCCGGTGGGGAGCATCATGGAATTGGCGATGGAGAAGGCTTGGTGATGACGAAGATCGAAGATCCCCCTCTTCGGAGCCCCAAACGAACTACAGATCTGGCCTCCCGATGAAGAACAGGAGGTGACGGCGACTCCGTCTTGTGAAACGCGATAATTCTTTCTCCCTGATTTTTTTCTAGAAATATGTGATTTTATAGTATCAGGGTTGGAGTCTGCGGGGCCACCAGGTTGGGACAACCCACCTGGGCGCGCCCTGGTGGGTTGTGCCCACCCAGATGCCCCTCTCCGGTGGTCCTTGGCCCCAGAAATTATATTTATTTGTATAAAAATTCCTCGCAAACTTTCCTTCCAATCCGGGAGCTTTTATTTCTGCACAAAAACAACACCATGGTAGTTTTGCTGAAAACAGCGTCAGTCCGGGTTAGTTTCATTCAAATCATGCAAATTAGAGTCCAAAACAAGAGGAAAAGCGTTAGGAAAAGTAGATACGACGGAGATGTATCAAGCACCTACTACTAAAAAGGTTAATTCTGTTGAAGAAATTAGTACATTGAGTGAAAAAGTCGATGCACTTATGAAATTGGTTGCTAGTAAAAATGCTCCTATTGATCTTAATAATGTGCCTTTGTCTACTTTTATTGAGAAAAATAATGACCCCGTAGATGTGAATTTTTTCTTGCGAAACAATTTTAATAACAATACTTATAGAGGTAGCTTTAATCCTAGGCCTTTTCCTGGAAATTCCTCTAATAATTATGGCAATTCCTCTGGTAATTCTTCTTATAATAATAATAGGATTCCCTCCAATCTTGAGACTAATATTAAAGAATTTATCAATGCTCAAAACGTTTTCAACACTATGATAGAAGAAAAATTGAATAAGATTGATGATATGTCTAGATACATTGATAGAATTACACATGATGTAGAAAATCTCAAGATTAAATTTTTTCCACCTGGGGTTGATGAATCAATTAAGGCTTTATATGTTTCCATGGATGAGAGTAAGAAGAGAACCGCTATGCTAAGAGCTAAAGGAGATTTTTTTAGAACAGGCGTTTCTGCCTAATTTTTTCGTAGTAACGATCAGATGTTAAAATGATCAGTGTTTCTCCTATCAATTCCTTGTTTAGTAATATTAAAATTGATGATAATAGGACTCAAGAAGAATCAACTTTAGTTAGAAGGCGTCCTCAAAATTCAGAGGGTGAAAATCTTGTTGAGAAAATTGATAAAAGTGGGTTTGGAGAGGTAAAGACTTCTACTAGTGATGTGCCCACTCTTTTGGATTACAAAGATTTTAATTATGATAGTTGTTCTTTGAATGAGTCTATTTCTTTGTTACAATCCATGCTAAATTCACCCAATGCATATGAACAAAGTAAAGCTTTTACTAAACATATTGTAGAAGCGATGATGAAAGCTTCAAAAGAAAAGCTAGAACTAGAGATTTCAATTCCTAGAAACTTATATGATGAATGGGAACCCACCATTAGAGTCAAGATAAAAAATTATGAGTGTAATGCTTTATGTGGTTTGGTTGCTAGTGTTTCCACAATTCCAAAATCTCTATGTGATGGCTAGGTTTTACCAAGTTGGAAGAATGTTCTCTTAATTTGCACTTGGCGGATTCTACTATTAAAAAGCCTTTGGGAAGAATTAATGATGTTTTTATTCTTTCAAATACTAACTATGTGCCCATAGATTTTATTGTTCTTGATATTGATTGCAATCTGTCTTGTCTCATAATACTTGCTAGACCATTTTTTACGAACAATAGGTGTCATGATTGATATGAAAGAAGGGAATATTAAATTTCTGTTTCCATTAAGAAAGGGTATGGAACACTTCCCTAGAACTAGAATTAAGTCACCATATGAGTCAATCATAAGGGCAACCTATGGATCAAAAACTAAAGATGATTGTACTTGAATCTATGCATTATGCCTAGCTAGGGGCGTAAACAATAGCGTTTGTTGGGAGGCAACCCAATAGTATCCTTTAAATTTTTGTTTCTTTACCATTTTTCAATAAATACACAATTATGCTTCTGTTATGACTATGCTTTTTATGCCTTAATTAGTGTTTGTTTCAAGTAATGCCTTTAGGATTGCTTGGGTGATAGTTGATTTGATCTTGTTGGAAAACAGAAACTTTCACATCCAGTAGCAGAATTGTTTAAAAACACTGGAGCAACGAAAAATTCTGATTTGTTTACAGAAGATTGATATACAAATTTCCTACGTTGTCCTAAGTTTTCAGAATTTTTGGAGTCACAGAAGTATGGATAAAGTACAAATTACTATACACTGTTCTGTTTTTGACAGATTCTGTTTTCGTTGCATTATGTGCTAATTTTGATGAATCTATGGATTGTATCAGGGGGTATAAGCCATGGTAAACTTAGAATACACTAGGTATAATGCAATAATAAAATATGGATGGGTTTGCGGCGGTACTTAATGTAACACCCCGGTAGTTAAGCTAAAGTAACCACTCACTAATGGTGCCATGTCATCGCAATTATTTTCCAAATCTCACTTTATTCCAAACCGTTTTCAAATTAAATTTTAAATAAAGTCAAATTAATATGTATTCAAAGAGCAAAACGAAAATGTTCAAAGTGTTGCAAATGATACCCGGATATGTGTCATGGTGAAACCAACATTTTATTTAAATGCGTTTAAAAACATAAAAAATGTAAACTAATTAAATGCCCTAAACTAATTAAAACAGTGGCTAAAAATTAAATAATCCCAGTTCAAAGTATTTAAATACCCTAAACTAATTAAAATAGTGGCTAAAAAATTATTTAAATGCATTTTATAACATAACAAATGAAAAATAATTTATTTAAAGTGCCAAACTTATTGTGGCAGTGGCCTAATTATTAATACTAATTTAGGTGCTAAAATTATATTTTATAAAACTAAAATAACATGAATCTAAAAAGAAAAACAGAAAGGAATAAAGAAAATAGAATAGAAAAGAAAAAGAAAAGTAAAAGCCTAGCTAACTATTGTGCACCGGGCCCTAGTTGTCATAGTGCACAGTCGGACCACCTACAGCCTTC
Source organism: Triticum urartu (assembly GCF_003073215.2). NCBI lineage: Eukaryota > Viridiplantae > Streptophyta > Magnoliopsida > Poales > Poaceae > Triticum > Triticum urartu. The sequence goes on along the minus strand of NW_024117698.1, from coordinate 21,187 downwards.
CCCTACCTCCTTCTACAGGAGCAGGGAGGTCATGGTGAGGTTCTGGCCGCCATGGGCGCGCCCCGGCCACGCGCTCGTCATCTGCAGCCTCCCATCACCAACTAGACAACGCCCCCGAACCCTAGCTTCGTTTTTTCCTGTCGCTCCCTCTCCCTTTCCCCCTCTATTTTGCTCGCCCGAGATGCCCGCCGCCGCAGCATCGTCGTCATCATAGCCATGGTCAACCCCAAGCCACGAGGGGGAGTGCAGGAGCACCAGCATGGTCATCCTCATTGCCCTCGCCGATGGACCAAAGATGAAGAGCCTCCTCGATGCCACCCGAGCCGTCTTTCTCCGCCCTGTCGACCGGTCACCGTCGTCAAATCCATCATCGTCACGCTGCCCTGAGCGTGCAGCCCCCTCCAACCAAACCGATGTGAGGCCCCTTCCGTTCCCACTTGCCATTCTCCTTAATCCCTACTATTTGGGTGAACTCCCCTCGCGAACGAGCCCGCGGCGACCTCACGGAGCCATGCCCATGACCACGCTCCGGCGTGCCCCCAGCCCCCTGGTCATGCCCGTACGTTGCTGGCTCGCACGCCCGACGCGCCCTGGCCTCCCCCTGCCTATGCCCCTGCACACCGCGTCCACCGTCGCGCCCCCGCTCCCCCTGTGCCACTGCTGCCCGTCGCCCCGCTCTGCCTACTGCTCGCCGCCCCGCCGCTCCTAGTGCCTTCCCCTGCCGTTCCTGCCGTCCGCCGTGGCCTCTGGCCACCGGCACTTAGACATTGGTCTAAGTGACCACCAGGGCCCTAATCCTCCCTGCTAGCCCCCATTGACCCGTGGGCCCAAGGCCACTAGGCCTAGTTTAATTAGAATAAATCAAAACCCCTGCGACACCAACTGGTGGACCCTCCTCTAATAATTTAAACTAATAAAAGCCTAATAAAACTATGTCCCTATGACACCTGGGCCCCACTGCCCAGTTTTGACTAGTCAACACTTTGACTGTTGACTACTAAGTCAGCACCCCTCTAGCCCCACATGTAATAGACCTAGCTAGAGTAGTACTAGGTGAAAAAATGTTCTATTTTTGTTTCGAATTTAAACAATTCCAGAAATTCAATAAAACATTGAAAAACATATAAATTCAACCGTAAGTCAGATGGAATTAATTTATATATGAAAGTCGATCAAAAAAATAAGACGAACCTGAATATGCAATTCGTTCATTTGTCACATGACCCTAGCATGATGAACAAGGAACCACCCCCTCTCTTTCATCTGTCCAGAAAATGCCTAACACTGGGAAAACATTCTCGGATGTTTTCCCTCTTCATCTGCATTGTGTAGTACTTGTGTTAGGTCACCCCTAACACATCGTTTTCCATGTTAGGCTTTGTGATGCTTTGTTTGCTTTATATTCACTGGTGCGAAGACCTGCTATACAAACGGTTTTTAACCCCTTTCCGTGACGGCGCTTGGAACCGTCGCCAAGTGAGTGTGGGCGATAGGTGGTCCTTCCCACACAACCCAGAAACCGTCGTGGATAGGCCCTTCTGGCACACAAAAAGAGCTCGTGTGTGATCTAGCGAGGCATCGAAACCCAATCATTTCCGTTCGTATGTACATCCCACACGACGAATCCCAGAAAAACATTTCCATTCATATGTATATCACACACAATTTTGTGTGTGGATACATTTGTGCAAGGTGGCCTAACGCAAACAGTTCTCTGCCGGAAGCCGTGTGTGATTGTTAATTGATCGAACATGCCTACTTTCTAGGAACCGTGTGGGTTGTTTGAGTTCATCGCCCACGATGTTGTCTAAGTAACTGTCTCCAATAGAAAACCCCAATAAGCAGGGTAATTAGCCTATTATTGATAATCCATGTAGTAATCAAATTGATATTTCTTATAAAACACACTAGATATGTCATATCCGTATAACGGCAACCAGGATTTGACAATCGAATTACATCAGATAGCTTCGGCACTCAGTTATGCCATTACACAACAACACCAAGTTTCACATGCAACATAAAAAACCTTTGGAAAGTAGCATCATACACAGTAAATAGACAGATGAATCTCATCTAGGAAACTGCAGAAGCGGAAGGAAAATATTGAGCCTTCAATGATGTTGAATGTCCTTGTAACTTTAGGCCAATGGCTATGGATAATTGCCCGCCCAACCTTTGTCCTCTTCAGGAAGACTTCAATATTGTAGTGTGGGTGTTGAATGAATACCTTCCTCGCCTCTTGACCACGCAGGTGGTTTGAGAGGTCATCATCGGTGAACTACTTTGAAAAGTACTAAAAACAAAGATACACATAAATCGCTGTTATAAATTTTGAAATGGCACAAGGGGTAAAAACAAGGCAAAAGGGTTAGTACCATCCTATAGTTGACTTATGTCTTCTTCATTGTGCAAATAAAGATCTTGCTATTATTCGTCGCAAGTTTCTTCATCCTAACAATCTTTCTAAGTTTCTTCACTTGACTGATATTCATGTACATCTCATTTCCCCATATGCTAAATGGGCCGAACAATGGGTCTAAGCCTCTAGCAGTAGGACCTACATGTGCAAGACCAAATTGTAAGAAACCTAAATATTAAAATGATTCCTGCAACTGCACAATAATGTGTTATTAGAGAAAGGACCATGCATGAGCATACCTCGATGGTAAACCGCAATGTCTCCCATTGTTTCCCTACAACGCACATAACGAAGATCTTGATCAGGTTAACTGAGAGTTTCCATACAATCAGTAGAATATGTATTGAGTACAACTATATTTGATTTATTTCACATGCATAACAATACAAAATTGTGCCCACAACAAATGAAAATCAAATTGCGGAACTGAACCAAACATTTAAATGGACAGCGGACCAAATGAACCAAAACAGTTTACTGAGCACGGCATTGCACAATAGAAACATGTACTAGAAGATAAGACAGTTAACAAAACAAAGAATGCTTGAGAATAGTACTACGAAATGTAGCAATTATTGGACCAAACTGTTAACTGAACATTACATTTCAGAGGACCAAACGATTAACTGAACATCAGATTGCATATTAACATTACAAAGGACAAATCAGTAGAAGGCACTGGTGGCGGCCTTGAGAAAACAACATGTACTCTGTTTTAAAGTAGACAACCATGTGGTGGTGTCGATAGTGGCCTCGAAGACGAGGTGCTCCTCCAAGATCAGGAGGTCGGCACGCATGGCATCCATAGCGACCTCGTGCACGCGTGCGACCGCGATTTGCATCTCCGCTGCCAGATGCTACTGAGCTCCATGTTGTGCTGCATGCAAAATGGCTATGGGCAGCGCTTAATTGAGAAGGAGGACAGTGATTTCGGCGGAAGGTGTCGCACCGTCGGTCGTGGCATGTGGGACGGGGAAGGAGGAGGATGGTGTGGGTGGGGCCTGGATTACCTGACCTTATTGACGAGGCCGCGCAGCAAGAAGAAGGGTCGGCGGTGAGGACGCGGCGCTGCAAGAAGAAGTGTCGCCGGTGAGGAGGCGGCGCTGCAAGAAGAAGGGTAGCCAGCGAGGAAGCGGCACTGCAAGAAGAAGGGTCGTCGGTGAGGAGGTTGAGTTGCCAATGAGCAGCAGTGAAGGTTTGAACTTGCAAAGCAAGGAGGAACAGTGGAAATGTGGCTTTTGGTGTGAGGGAAGGGGTGGGGAGATTGATATTTCCACGGTGGCAGAAAAATTTCACTCGGTGCCGCGAGAAACTAGCGCACAAGTGTGGTTCAAGCAGGGGCGATGGACTGTAGACGACGAAGCTTCCTGCGTAAGCCAAACAAGATGGTGCGCCAAGATATTTTATATCACGTCCCACATGATTCTTTCTAGTAAACTTATTGTGGTATACATGATTTTTTTTCTTTATGTTTTGAAAGGCAAAATGGTGTTAGAGAGGGAAAGGATAGTGAAGTGTATGCTAGAACATTTATGTACAGTGAACATGCAACTACATGAGTGTCGTCTTAACATTTGGAATTATTCCGGGTTCGTTTGACATTTTTATGCATTAGTTGAGTTTCTAGGCATTTAATGTGCATAATTCAAATTTGAACTACAAGCACATCCTCAAGTGCACCAAAGTTTGTTGAAAAATCACGTGTGTGTCTTTGGGTGAATTTATAGGTCCCATGCAAGAAATGGGAATGAAATCCAAACATCTGGGTGTCATGGCTCGGCTGGGAACATTGCGAAACTTGGTTTTAAAATTCCTGGAAATTCAAAACTAGCCTGAAAATCATGAAACTTGGCATCGTGTATTTTCATGGCACCAACATTCTGTGGTAAAAAAATTGGCCACATTTGGAAAAGTTTTTGGGTATAAGCTTTTTCCAAACCAGAGCTTTTCTCAAGAAGACTCGTGGTTCCCGAGGGGGGATGTGTAACCTTTGTGTGTGAAACGATATACGCTGCCTCCCCCCCTTGATTTTTTATAGAGGCAACATAGAACTATATCTGTATCGTGCTAAATTTTGGAATTATTCTGGGTTCATTTGGACTTTCTTATACATTAATTGAATTTCTACTCATTTAATGTTCACAATTCAAATTTGAACTACAAGCACATGGTCCAGTGCACCAAAGTTGGTTGAAAAATCATATATGTGTCCTTGGGTGAATTTCTAGGTCCCATGCAAGAAATGGGAATGAAATTCAAACATCTGGGCGTCGTGGCTCGGCCAGAAAGATTGAGAAACTTGGTTTTTTAAATCAAGTAAATCCAGAACATGGTTGAAAATCATGAAACTTGGCATGGTGTCATGACATGGCACTAACATGCTGTGGTAAAAAAATTGGCCGAATTGGGACAAGCATTGGTACAAGCTTCTTGCAAATCGGAGCTTCTCTCAAGAAGGCTCGTGGTTCCGAGAGGGAACATGTCACCTCCATGTGCGAAACGACATACGTACATTGCCTTCTCCCGCCTTCATTTTATTAACACAGGCAGATTAGACCAAATAGAAGTATCATGCTAAATCTTGGAATTATTCCAGGTTTGTTTGGCCTTTTATATACATTAATTGAATTTATGGGCATTTAATGAGAATAATTCAAATTTGAACTACAAGCACATGCTCGAGTGCACCAAAGTTGGTTGAAAAATCACATGTGTGTCCTTGGGTGAATTTCTAGGTCCCATGCAAGAAATGGGAATGAAATTCAAACATCTGGGCGTCGTTGCTCGGATGGAAAGATTGAGAAACTTGTTTTTTTTATTCGTGTAAATTCAAAACACGCCTGAAAATCATGAAACTTGGCATGGTGTCATGACATGGCACCAACATGCTGTGGTAAATTTTTTGGCTGAATTGGGACAAGCTTTGGAATAAGCTTATTGCAAACCGGAGCTTCTCTTAAGAAGGCTCGTGGTTCCGAGAGGGGAAGTGTCACCTCCGTGTGTGAAACGACATACACTGCCTTCTCCCGCCTTAATTTTTTTACACAGGTAGATTAGACCAAATAGAAGTATCATGCTAAATTTTGGAATTATTCTAGGTTCTTTTGGACTTTTTATACATTAATTGAATTTCTAGGCATTTAGTGTGCATAATTCAAATTTGAACTACAAGAACATGCTCCAGTGCACCAAAGTTGGTTGAAAAATCACATGTGTGTCCTTGGGTGAATTTCTAGGCCCTGTGCAAGAAATGGGAATGAAATTCAAACACTTGGGCATCGTTGCTCGTCCGAGAAGATTGAGAAACTTGGATTTTTAATTCCTGTAAATCCAAAACACGCCTGAACATCGTGAAACTTGGCATGGTGTCTTGGCATGGCACCAACATGCAGTGGTAAATTTTGGCCGAATTGGGACAATCTTTGGTTTAAGCTTCTTGCAAACAGGAGCTTCTCTCAAGAAGGTTCGTGGTTCCGAGAGGGAACGTGTCACCTCCGTGTGCGAAACGACATAAACTGCCTTCTCCCGCCTTACTTTTTTACACAGGTAGATTAGACCAAATAGAAGTATCGTGCTGAATTTTGGAATTATTCCGAGTTCATTTGGATTTTTATACATTAATTGAATTTCTGGGCATTTAATGTGCATAATTCAAATTTGAACTACAAGCACATGCTCTAGTGCACCAAAGTTGGTTGAAAAATCACATGTGTGCCCTTGGGTGAATTTCTAGGTCCCATGGAAGAAATGGGAACGAAATTCAAATATCTGAGCATCCTGGCTCAGCTAGAAATATTGAGGAACTTGGTTTTTTAATTCCTGTAAATCCAAAACACGCCTGAAAATCATGAAACTTGGCATGGTGTCATGACATGGAACCAACATGCAGTGGTAATTTTTTTGTCCGATTTGCGAAGGTGCACACACTAACAATCATCAAAGTCATTTTGGAACAAGTGCTGTCACGTTACAAATCGGAAACACAAGTATTATTGAAACCATGGGCGTTCTACTTACCAATTACGTGCCGCCACGCGTCCCCTTTTTTATTAGCTAGGAGGTACCGCGTGGGGTAGCTATTTCAGTATGGGAGGTGTGCGATCAGACCCCTGTGCATGCTCATCGGGAGGAGAGCCCTTTGACCTCTATCTGCCGCGCACCTCCCACCCAACGTATCCATTAATGGCGCTTGAGCCCCTGTTTCATAGCGTGACTATGTCTCACTGGACAGAGATTTAAGAGAGAAAAAAGAAAATTTGAAAAGAAAGTTTTGTACGGATCTTGATGTAAGATCCGACGGACCTATATAGCATCGAATGCGACTTATAGCAAGACTGATGAATATAAGGACAATGATAGTGCATAATAATTGTCTTACATAATCAGGAAGATAATTAAAAAAGACACATGCGGCTACACCCAAATTACACAATGGGCAAAAGAAGAAGGAAGACGCATACAACGATCTGGCTCACTGATATCTACTTTCTAGATGCATTGCAGGTCGCGGAGACTAGTTCTCGCGGTGAGCGGTGATGATCTCTTTCATCAGTTTCATGTACTTAACATGCTGCTTAGCAGCATCCGCGGACTCCTTCACCAGCCTTTCACGCTCGATGCGGAGCATGGCATTCTCGTCCATAAGTTCCTTGATGATGACGCCCGTCCTCATCAACAAGGCAGCGGTCTCCTCCGCCTGCTTCGCCCTTCCGGCCCAAAGCTTCACATTGCCCTCCCGTAGTTGCCGGATGACGCTGGTAGCCTATTCAAACGAGGGTTTCATGTTGTCCTGCACCCTCGCCTAGCCAGAGATCTGATCCATCTGGCTATGGACGATCGCATGCATGCACCTGTAAGAGTCGTCGCTTGCCCGCGTGACATTTTCCCAGGCCGCTGCGGTGTGGCAGGACATCTCTGCTACACTTGCGGCATGGCGGGATATCTCCTCTACTTCCGCGGCGCAGCCGGACCAGTCTGCTGCAGCGGCGGTGCGCGGGACCTCCTAGCTGCTTCGGCGCTGCGGCGGGACCTCTGTGCTGCTATGGCCAGTCGGCGGGACATGACTGCTGCTTTCGCGGCGAGGCGGGACATCTCTCGTGCTTCCGCCTCCATGCTCGCCTCTCCCTAGTGGCAATCTCTCGACCCAGAACTCACACTGGCCATGGTAGACGCAAGGGAACAATGATGAATGACTTGTTTGTTTTTGTAGATGAGGAGTTGAGGAGGAATGTACAGTCATCTTGGAGTAGTAGTATTTATAACCAAGTACTAATACGCTCCTAAGTGGGACTCGTTTAGGTTTTGATCGATGTGAACAGGTTTGCAATTAAGTATAGCATGGTAGTAATTTGGAATATGACGGGACGCAGGCTCAAAATTTATTGACGGTTCTAAGTGCGGCACTATTCCCAGAAGGCGTAATGTGGGCACGCTTTCTCGGCCGCGTATGTGGCGTTTGCACCATATGGTGCACCATAATAGGCAATGTCAGAACACATCCTGTTCAACAACCATGCGTGCTCATTATTACCATCGTGCACGCCTCTTTTAATTAGAATGTGTGCCTGTCTAGCGCACACACATTGATCTGTCTAATTGTTTCTGTTTGTTGTGTATAATCGCAAACAGTTCATCCGTGTGAAGTGTATGCCATCAATTGCAGACACTTTGATCTGGCTGACCGTTTCCGTTTTGTTGCCTTATCGCAAACAGTTAATCCTTCTGAAGTGTATGCCCTCAATCGCACACACCTTTATCTAGCTACCCGTTTCTGTTGTTCCTCCTCATCACAAATAGTTCATCCGAGTGAACCGTATGTTGTATATCGCACACACCTTCATCTGGCCGCTCGTTTCTTTTGTTCCTCATCATCGCAACCAATTAATTCAACTAAACTGTATACCCTACATTGCACACGCAACTAAAATCTGAACCGTGTTTGATGCATCCGTCATCGCAAATGTTTTGCACCTTTTTTGACGGGTTTTTTACACCACCGTTTGCGATTATTGCATCGCACACAGTTTCATCGAAGTGTCTCTGATCGTAGTGTCGCGTTAGCAGCATCCTGTAGTAGTGATTTATTGTTTCTGCCACCTCTTCTCTCTGGTAGACACCGAGACCGAGGCTGCTACCGTGTACGACTACGCCTCTGACGTCTAGCCACTTGCCGCAGAGCTTCCAGGCAAGCAAAAACCCCCTTGATCATTTTGATATCGCCCATTCCATTCTCTCTCATGCTTGCATGAAATTTTGCTACCGTAATGATTGCTCCTATTCTGATGCATAGCCTGCTTTTGTACCTTACCTGCTTATCCTATATGCTTAGTATAGGTTGGTTAGTGATCCATTAGTGACCGCTCACCTTGTCCCTATTGCCCCCGCTGGATTACCATATGACTCGATCAAACATGATCGACATCCAGGGCCCGACATATCACCTCATCCCCTTTACTTGTACGACTCTGCAGAGCTACTATCGAGTGGCGAGGATCATACCTCGTAACGCACTCCTGATGAAATCTCTATAGTGTAGTGAACCGGTCATGGTCTATTGAGGATGATTCCTCCTTCACCACTCCTGATATGACACTGTTGTGCAACCCATCAAGTGTGAACCATTGAGGGTGATTCCTCCTTAGTTCGCCTTGACGGTTACATCAAATGGAATCCATCGAGGGTGATTCCTCGGATTCCCCCTTGATGTTTTAGACATGCGGTTACCTTGACTTTACCACAGAACCATGTTGAAGTCGTGTCAGCCCATCCCTGAGGGGTACCCGCGAGTTGATGTGTACCTGCGAGATTTCTACGTGGTACTGATATGTCTCCAATGTATCTATAATTTTTTATTGTTCCATGCTATTATATTATCTGTTTTGGATGTTTTATATGCATTAATATGCTATTTATATTATTTTTGGGAATAACTTATTAACCAAGAGCCCAGTGCCAGTTTTTGTTTTTCCTTGTTTTTGAGTCCAAAGGGAATAAAACTTTTGTGATGGTTTTCTTGGACCAGAAGACACGTGTAGGACTTGGAGATGAAGCCAGAAGAGTCCCAAGGAGGCCACAAGTCTCCAGGGAGTGCCCTAGGGGTGCCCTGGCTTGTGGGCCCCTCGGAGCTCTTCTAACCCTATTTCTCGGCCTACAAATTCCCAAATATTCCCAAACGACAAGAATGTCCACTAAAGTACTTTTCCACCGCGGTAACCTTCTGTTTCCGTGAGATCCCATCTTGGTGCCTTTTCCGTCATCCTGCCGGAGGGGGATTCGATCACGGAGGGCATCTACATCAACTCTATTGCCCTTCCGATGAAGCGTGAGTAGTTTACCACAAACCTACGGGTCCATAGCCAGTAGCTAGATGGCTTCTTCTCTCTCTTTGATTATCAATACAATGTTCTCCTCGATGTTCTTGGAGATCTACCTGATGTAATCTTCTTTTGTGGTGTATTTGTCGAGATCAAAGAATTGTGGATTGATGATCAGCTTATCTATGAATATTATTTGAATCTTCTCTGAATTCTTATATGCATGATTTGATATCTTTGTATTTCTCTTCGAATTATCGGTTTGGTTTGGCCAACTAGATTGGTTCTTCTTGCAATGAGAGAGGTGCTTAGTTTTGGGTTCAATCTTGCGGTGTCCTCACACAGTGACAAAGTAGGGGTAACAAGGCACGTATTTGTATTGTTGCCATCAAGGGTAAAAAGATGGGGTTTTCATCATATTTCTTGAGTTTATCCCTCTACATCATGTCATCTTGCTTAAGGCGTCACTCCGTTCTTATGAACTTAATACTCTAGATGCATGCTAAATAGTGGTCGCTGTGTGGAGTTATAGTAGTGAATGCAGGTAGGAGTCGGTCTACTTGACATGGACGTGATGCCTATATTCATAATCATTGCATTGGCTATCGTCATAACTTTCCGCTTTTCTATCAGTTGCTCGATAGTAATTTTTTCACCCACCGTATTATTTGCCTTCAAGAGAGAAGCCTCTAGTGAAACCTATGGCCCCCGAGTCTATTTTACATCATATATTTTTGGATCTATATACCAAAAATACCTTGCTGCAATTTATTTACTTTTTTCAAATTTTAGTAAATTTTTATATCTATCTCTATCATATCTCACCCTTGCAAGTGACCATGAAGGGATTGACAACCCCTTTATCGCGTTGGGTGCAAGTGTTTGATTGTTTGTGTAGGTGCATATATTGGGGACTTGCTTGTATCTCCTACTGGATTGATACCTTGGTTCTTAACTGAGGGAAATACTTATCTCTACATTTTTGCATCATCCTTTCGTCTTTAAGGGAAAAACAAACGCAAGCTCAAGAAGTAGCATGATGAGGACATCAATACCATTGTTACACCCACAGCCCCTACTGTTACATATACTGGACCAATTACTAGAGCTCGCGCACGCCAATTAAATTACCAGGTACTTTCATTTCTTGGTAATGATTCTAATGTTCATGAGATTATGATGCTGCCTAAATTGGATACATTTGTTTTGCTTACAAATGAAGGTCCTTGCTTGGAGAAGGATGAACATTGGAGCAAGAACACGAATGGAGTTGATGGCATGCGCAAGGGGATCAAGAACGGAGTTACAAGTGATGATTTCAGGACTTTGAAGCCGCCATAAGGAGTGCATGAAGCCTTGGACGAAATATACAAGATGCCACTTCATAATATTCGTCCATAGGCTATTCTAGGTGCTGCGTCACCTTATTAATGGGCCAGGCCCATGTAATTTCGAAATACTTAAGTATAGGCTATTTTTAGAGTCCGTATGTGTGGGGAAACAAGAGTTAGGGTTGGTTTCGGACCCCACCCTCAAGGGCCACGAAATTCCCCTCTCTTCCTCCATATATACAGCCCTTAGGGCTCGTTTAGACTTGGGTTTTGTTTAGATTAAAAGTTCGCCATAGCTGCAACTTCGCGTACTTCGTTTGTGTCCAACGACCAGACCAAGACGTCACAGAACCCCACCTTGATCAATAAAGCTTTCATCTTATATTCGCAATATCCAGATTGCAATCTCAGCTTCTTGCTTGTTCTTCGTTTGCTCGCAGGAAACAGGCCCTCGTGGTCAGGTTGATCGTGCTCCGGCGTGGTCAATAACCCCTCGGAAGTTGGTTTAGCGATTGCTAAGGCGCGACGTCTCGCACGTTCGTAGTCGGATCGTCAAGGTCGACTCCCACAGAAAACGATAGCCACCATCTCATCGAAACATCGGGACACCTTTGCCTCTATCATAGCAGGAAGAATTTCTAGGGTCGTTGCCGGGGAGATCTACCTCAAGCCAACCAAGTACCCATCATAAACTCTCATCTCTTGCATTACACTATTTGCCCTTTGCCTCTCGTTTTCCTCTCCCCCACTTCTAAAGCGTTATCAGAAAAATACAAAAAGATTTGCCTTTTTATTCGCCTTTCTTCCGTTCGTCTTTTCATTTGCTTTTGTTTGCTCATTTTTAGACTGCTTGCTTTCTCACGATGTCTCAAGAAAATACCAACTTGTGTGACTTTCCCAATACTAACAATAATGATTTTATTAGTACTCCCATTGCTCCCACCACTAGTGCAGAACCTTATGAAATCAATGCCGCTTTGCTGAATCTTGTTACGAAAGATCAATTTTCTGGCCTTCCTAGTGAAGATGCCGCATCCCATCTGAATAATTTCGTTGAGTTGTGTGATATGCAAAAGAAGAAAGATGTGGATAATGATATGTTAAATTAAAGCTATTTCCATTCTCACTACAAGATAGCGTGAAAACATGGTTTTCATCTTTGCCTAAAAAAGTGTTGATTCATGGAATAAGTGTAAATATGCTTTTATTTCCAAGTATTTTCCTCCCGTTAAGATCATCTCCCTTAGGAATGACATTATGAAATTTAAGCAACTTCATCATGGACATGTTGCATAATCTTGGGAGAGGATGAAATTGATGATAAGAAATTGTCCTACTCATGGTTTAAATTTGTGGATGATCATACAAAATTTTTATGCCGGATTGAAATTTCCTTCTAGAAATCTTTTAGATTTGCCCACGGGAGGTACTTTTAGGGAAATTACATTTGGATAAACTACTAAACTCCTATATGATATTATGGATAATTATTCTCAATGGCATACCGAAAGATCTTGTACTAGTAAAAAAGTGCATGCGATTAAAGATATTAATGTTTTGAGTGGAAAGATGGATGAACTTATGAAATTGTTTGATAGTAAGAGTGCTCCTATTGATCCCATTGATATGCCATTTTCTACTTTTATTGATGTTAATAATGAATCTATGGATGTGAATTTTGTTGGTAGGAACAATTTTGGTAATAACGTGTATAGAGGTAATTTCAATCTTAGGCCGTTTCCTAGTAATTCCTCTATTAATTATTGTAATTCCTACAACAATTCTTATGGAAATTATAATAAGATGCCCTCTGATCTTGAGAACAATATTAAAGAATTTATTAGTTTTCAAAAGAATTTCAATGCTTTTTTTGAAGAAATATTGCTTAAGATTGACGATTTGGCTACAAATGTGGACAGAATTTCTCTTGAGATGTATTCTTTGAAAATTAGATCTATTACACCCATGCATGATATTAATGAATATCTCAAAGCTATGAGAATTTCTATTGATGAGTGCAAAGAAAGAACTGCTAAGATGCGTGCTAAGCGAGGTTGGTTTGTAAAAGCGTGTTCTTCTAGTTTTTGTGAAAATAATGATGAAGATAAATCTTGATAAATATGGGACTGAAGATGAGTCAACTTTAGTTAAAAGGTGTCCCAATGATTTGTAGTTTATAGATCTTGATGCAAAAAATGATATAAGTGGGATTCGAGAGGTCAAAACTTTAAGTAGCGATGAACCCACTCTTTTAGATTTCTAGGATTTTAATTATGATAATTGTTGTTTGATAGATTGTATTTCCTTGTTGCAATCCATCTTGAATTCTCCTCATGCTTATAATCAAAATAAAGCTTTTACTAAACATATCATTGATGCTATGATGAAATCTTTTGAAGAAAATCTTGAATTGGAAGTTTCTATCCCTAGAAATCTTTATGATGAGTGGGAACCTACTATTAAGATTAAAATTAAAGATTATGGGTGCCATGCTTTGTGTGATTTGGGTGCTAGTGTTGGGGAACATAGCATGCAATTTCAAAAAAAATCCTACGATCACGCAAGATCTGTCTAGGAGATGCATAGCAACAAGAGGGGAGAGTGTGTCCACGTACCCTCATAGACCGAAAGTGGAAGCGTTAGGTTAACGCGGTTGATGTAGTCGAACGTCTTTGCGATCCAACTGATCTTAGTACCGAACATACGGCACCTCCGTGTTCATCACACGTTCATCTTGATGACGTCCCTTGAACTCTTGATCTAGCAGAGGGTCGAGGGAGAGTTCCGTCAGCACGACGGTGTGGTGACGGTGATGGTGATGTGATCCGCGTAGGGCTTCGCCTAAGCACTACGACGCTATGACCGAAGGAGTAAACTGTGGAGGGGCACCGCACACGGCTAAGAGAACTATTGGTGTGCTTTTGGGGTGCCCCCCGCCACCGTATATAAAGGAGGGGAGGAGGAGGCCGGACAGGGGGCGTGCGCCATAGGAGGAGTCCTACTAGGAGTAGGATTCGCCCCCCCCCCCTTTTCCTTTCTTTCACCAGAGGGAATAGGAAGGAGCGGGAGAGGGAAAGGGAAAGGGGGCCACGCCCCCTCCTCCTTGTCCTATTCGGACTCCCTAGGAAGGGGGAGCACGCCACCCCCACCCCTTCCCCCCCCGGCAGGCTTCCCTCTCTCTCCCTTAGGCCCATGTAGGCCCAACACTTCCCTGGGAGGTTCCGGTAGCCCCTCGGTACTCCGAAAAAATACCCAAATCACTCGGAACCATTCAAATGCCCGAATACTACCTTCCAATATATGAATCTTTACCTCTCGACCATTTCGAGACTCCTCGTCATGTTCGTGATCTCATCCGGGACTCCGAACAAACTTCGGTCACCAAAACACATAACTCATAATATAAATTGTCATCGAACGTTAAGTGTGCGGACCCTACGGGTTCGAGAACTATGTAGACATGATCAAGACACATCTTCAATCACTAACCAATAGCGGAACCTGGCTGCTCATATTGGTTCCTACATATTCTACGAAGATCTTTATCGGTCAAACCGCACAACAACATATGTCATTCCCTTTGTCATCGGTATGTTACTTGCCCGAGATTCGATCATCGGTATCATCATACCTAGTTCAATCTTGTTATCGGCAAGTCTCTTTACTCATTCCGTAATGCATCATCCCGCAACTAAATCATTAATCACATTGCTTGCAAGGCTTATAGTGATGTGCATTACCGAGAGGGCCCGAGGATACCTCTCCGATACTCTGAGTGACAAATCCTAATCTTGATCCATGCCAACCCAACAAACACCTTCAGGGACACCTGTAGAGCATCTTTGTAATCACCCAGTTACGTTGTGATGTTTGATAGCACACAAGGTGTTCCTCCGGTATCCGGGAGTTGCATAATGATACGTCTCCAACGTATCTATAACTTTTGATTGTTCCATGCTATTATATTATCTGTTTTGGATGTTAATGGGCTTATTTATACACTTTTATATTATTTTTGCGACTAACCTACTAACCCAAGGCCCAGTGCAAATTGCCTTTTTTTTGCCTATTTCAGTGTTTCGCATAAAAGGAATATCAAACGGAATCCAAACGGAATGAAACCTTCGGGAGAGTTATTTTTGGAACAAACGTGATCAATAGGACTTGGAGTGGACGTCAAGAAATCAACGAGGAGGCCACGATGCAGGGAAGCGCGCCTGCCCCCCTGGGCGCCCCCACCCTCGTGGGCCCCTCGTGGCTCTACTGACCTACTTCTTCCTCCGATATATATCCATATACCCAGAAAACATGTAGGAGCACCATGAAACCCTATTTCCACCGCCGCAACCTTCTCTACCCAAGAGATCCCATCTTGGGGCCTTTTCCGGAGCAACGCCAGAGGGGGAATCGATCACGGAGGGCTTCTACATCAAACAATAGCCTCTCAATGATGTGTGACTAGTTTACCTCAGACCTTTGGGTCCATAGTTATTATCTAGATGGCTTCTTTTCTCTCTTTGGATCTCAATACAAAGTTCTCCTTGATCTTCTTGAAGATCTATTCGATGTAACTCTTTTTGCGGTGTGTTTGTCGAGATCCGATGAATTGTGGGTTTATGATCAAGATTATCTATGAACAATATTTGGTTCTTCTCTGAATTCTTTTATGTATGATTGGTTATCTTTCCTAGTCTCTTCGAATTATCAGTTTGGTTTGGCCTACTAGATTGATCTTTCTTGCAATAAGAGAAGTGCTTAGCTTTGGGTTCAATCTTGCAGTGTCCTTTCCCAGTGACAGCAGGGGCAGCAAGGCACGTATTGTATTGTTGCCATCAAGGATAAAAAGATGGGGTTTATATCATATTGCTTGAGTTTATCCCTCTACATCATGTCATCTTGCCTAATGCGTTACTCTGTTCTTATGAACTTAATACTCTAGATGCATGCTGGATAGCGGTCGATGTGTGGAGTAATAGTAGTAGATGTAGAATCGTTTCGGTCTACTTGTCGCGAACGTGATGCCTATATACATGATCATGCCTAGACATTCTCATAATTATGCACTTTTCTATCAATTGCTCGACAGTAATTTGTTCACCCACCGTAATACTTATGCTATCTTGAGACAAGCCAGTAGTGAAACCTATGGCCCCTGGGTCTATTGTCTATTATATTAATCTCCCGTCAACTAGCCATTTCTGGCGCCGTTTATTTTGCAATCTTTACTTTCAATCTATATCATAGAAATACCAAAAATATTTATCTTATTATTATTATCTCTATCAGATCTCACTCTCGTAAGTGACCGTGAAGGGATTGTCAACCCCTTTATTTGTTTGCGTCATTTATTTTGTTTGCCTCTTGCTTGCTTGTGTGTTGGATTGCTTGCCGCGATGGCCTTACCAAAAAGTTTTGATCCTCACCTTAGAAGGTTGGGAGAAATTGAAAACAACGCTAGAAGTTTTATGTCCTTGCAGTTTGAGCATAATAATTTCATCGGGAACGACCTTAAAGAACAAAAAAGTTTTATGGGGTACATGAATAAAGAGCTCGACGATATGTCTAAAGAATTTTATGGTCTGAAATCTCAGTTTGCTCATCTTGAAAACTTAATAGCCCAAATTTCGGATAAGCAGGCCACCTTAGTTAATAAGATGCACTACTGGAATCAGCTACTTTGCCATCTGCCAGTTCTTTGCCGTCCGCTAGCAGGCGGCAAAGAAGCTCTTTTCCATCAGCTTCCAAAAAGCAGACGGCAAAGAACTAGATGATGGCAAAGACCAAATTTGCCATCAGCCAGTTCTTTGCCGTCTGCTAGCGGACGGCAAAGAATCTCTTTGCCGTCGGCTAGCGGACGGCAAAGAGGGAGGGGCCCCACTGACGAGCTGCAAAAAAACCTAACGGCCCCCCTCTTTGCCGTCCGCTAGCGGACGGCAAAGAGCAAGAAGGCGGACAGCAAAGGGTGGCGGACGGCAAAGAGGGAGGGCCCCACGTAACGGCCGCGCCCCACCCCCCCTCTCTCTCTTTCTCTCCCATACTCTCGCCACCGCCCCATCACACCACCCCGCCGCCGCCCCAGCGCCCCCCGCCCCGTCGCCCCACCACCCCGCCGCCGCCCCGGCGCCCCCCGCCCCATCGCCCCCGTCGCCCTGCCGTCTGGGCGCCGCCATGCCCCGGCACCTCCCGCGCCCCGCCGCCCCGGCCGGGCCCGGCGCACGCCGCCCCAGGCCGCCCCGCCCCCCTCCTCCACCCAGGTGAGTCTCTGCTTCCTTTTTTTTCCTTTTTTCTGTTTTTTTAGTTTTAGGTTTATGTTTAGTTTAGATTTAGATTTAGTTTTAGGATTAGTTTTAGGTTTATAGGTTTAGTTTTAGTTCAGTTTTAGGTTTAGATTTAGTTTTTTCCTTTTTCTGTTTTTTTAGTTTTAGGCCGCCAAACCGTGATAGATAAGGATGGCTGCCAAACTGGAAGAACTTGATGATAATAAGGATGAAGATCTAAACGTGATAGATGTGTCTCCTATTAAATCTTTTTTTGCAATATGAATCTTGATAATGATGGGACTGGAGATGAGTCAACTTTAGCTAAAAGGCGTTCCAATGATTCGAAGTTTTTAGATCTTGATGCTAAAATTAATAAAAGTGGGATTGATGAGGTGAAAACTTTACATAGCAATGAACCCACTATTTTGGATTTCAAGGAATTTAATTATGATAGTTGTTCTTTAATAGATTCTATTTCCTTGTTACAATACATGCTAAATTCTCCGCTTGCTTATAATCAAAATAAAGCTTTTACTAAACATATCGTTGATGCTTTAATGCAATCTTATGAAGAAAAGCTTGAACTGGAAGTTTCTATCCCTAGAAAACTTTATGATGAGTGGGAACCAACTATTAAAATGAAAATTAAAGATCATGAATTCTATGCTTCATGTGATTTGGGTGCTAGCGTTTCCATGATTCCAAAAACTTTGTGTGATGTGTTAGGTTCCCGTGAATTTGATGATTGTTCTTTAAATTTGCATCTCGCGGATTCCACTATTAAGAAACCTATGATGATGTTCTTATTGTTGCAAATAGGAATTATGTGCCTATAGATTTCATTGTTCTTGATATTGATTGCAATCCTACCTGTCCCATGATACGTCTCCAACGTACCTATAATTTTTGATTGTTCGATGCTATTATATTATCAACCTTGGATGTTTTATATGCATTTATATGCTATTTTATATGATTTTTGGGACTAACTTATTAACCTAGAGCCCAGTGCCAGTTTCTGTTTTTTTCCTTGTTTTTGAGTTTTACAGAAAAGGAATACCAAACGGAGTCCAATTGACGTGAGAATTTTTGACAATTTTTTATGGACCAAAAGAAGACCCCGGAGTAAAAGAGTTCGGCCAGAAGAGTCCCGGGCCATCCACGAGGGTGGGGGGCGCGCCCACCCCCCCGAGCGCGTGGGCCCACCTTGTGGATGACTCGGGCACCTTCTTGATGTGAGACCTATGCCAAAAATTCCTATAAATACAGAAACCTCCAGAAAATAACCTAAATTAGGAGTTCCGCCGCCAGAAGCCTCCGTAGCCACCAACAACCAATCTAGACCCGTTCCGGCACCCTGCCGGAGGGAGGAAATCCCTCTCCGCTGGCCATCTTCATCATCTCAGCGCTCTCCATGATGAGGAGGGAGTAGTTCACCCTCGGGGCTGAGGGTATGTACCAGTAGCTATGTGTTTGATCTCTCTCTCTCTCTCTCTCTCTCTCGTGTTCTTGAGTCGGCCCGATCTTGATGTATAGCGAGCTTTGCTATTATATTTGGATCTTATGATGTTTCTCCCCCTCTACTCTCTTGTGATGAATTGAGTTTTCCCTTTGAAGTTATCTCATCAGATTGAGTCTTTAAGGATTTGAGAACACTTGATGTATGTCTTGCATGTGCCTATCTATGGTGACAATGGGATATCACGTGATCCACTTGATGTATGTTTTGGTGATCAACTTGCGAGTTCCGTGACCTCGTGAACTTATGCATAGGGGTTGGCACACGTTTTCGTCTTGACTCTCAGGTAGAAACTTTGGGGCACTCTTTGAAGTTCTTTGTGTCGGTTGAATAGATGAATATGAGATTGTGTGATGCATATAGTATAATCATACCCATGGATACTTGAGGTGACATTGGAGTATCTAGGTGACATTATGGTTTTGGTTGATTTGTGTCTTAAGGTGTTATTCTAGTACGAACTCTAGGATAGATCGAACGGAAAGAATAGCTTCATGTTATTTTACCATGGACTGTTGAATAGATCAATCAGAAAGAATAACTTTGAGGTGGTTTCGTACCCTACAATAATCTCTTCGATTGTTCTCCGCTATTAGTGACTTTGGAGTGACTCTTTGTTGCATGTTGAGGGATAGTTATATGATCCAATTATGTTATTATGGTTGAGAGAACTTGCACTAGTGAAAGTATGAACCCTAGGCCTTATTTCCTAGCATTGCAATACCATTTGTGCTCACTTTTACCACTTGCTACCTTGCTATTTTTATATATTCAGATTACAAAAACCATTATCTACTATCCATATTGCACTTGTATCACCATCTCTTCGCCGAACTAGTGCACCTATACAATTTACCACTGTATTGGGTGTGTTGGGGACACAAGAGACTCTTTGTTATTTGGTTGCAGGGTTGTTTGAGAGAGACCATCTTCATCCTATGCCTCCCACAGATTGATAAACCTTAGGTCATCCACTTGAGGGAAATTTGCTACTGTCCTACAAACCTCTGCACTTGGAGGCACAACAATGTCTACAAGAAGAAGGTTGTGTAGTAGATATCAAGCTCTTTTCTGGCGCCGTTGCCGGGGAGGTTAGCGCTTAAAGGTATATCTTTAGATCTTGCAATCGAATCTTTTAGTTTCTTGTTTTATCACTAGTTTAGTCTATAAAAGAAAACGACAAAAAATGGAATTAAGAGTACCTCATATGCTTCATATTTTTAATGTCTTTCATGAAAATAAGATTCTGATAATTGTGCCAAAGTGTTAGAAGAAGAATGCATTAGAATGTTTGGCACTAAATGTTTGAATGATGAGCATGATTGCAGTGTTGTTAGTATGAATTCCTTGAATAGCCATGGTACTAATGATGATTGCACTAGTCATGATAAAAATGTCTCTTATAAGTATGTCAACTTTTGTGTAATACATAGAGCTTGCAATCACACACAAAATAGGGAATATAGATTTTGCAAGAGCCATAAGTATTTGGAAACTAAATGGTTGCAAGAAAGGCTAGATGATTGTGCTGAAAGATTCAATATTTATCGCCATCCTTGTGAACTTTGCAATGAACATGGTCATTTAAAGCTCCAATGCTATTTGTTTCATGATCAAATCATGTCCAAAAATTGTGATAACTTGATTACCCTTTAGCATCATAAAGAGCTTAGTCTTCTTTTGGGATATGAAGAAATGAAACGTATAACTGAGGGTACTCCCAAATTTAATCTTGATAGATTTCTTGATTTTGATCTAGAAGAAATTTTTATGTATTGTGCGGTGAATTGCATTGAAAATCCTTATATTGCCAATTACATAAAGACAAGAAAACAAATAGAAGATTAAGAGAATACTAATGAAAGGGAAGATACTTCCCAATATCTTCCTATTATTTCTTATTGATGAGGACATCAATACCATTGTTACACCCACAGCCGCTACTGTTACATATACTGGACCAATTACTAGAGCTCGCGCACGCCAATTAAATTACCAGGTACTTTCGTTTGTTGGTAATGATTCTAATGTTCATGAGAGTATGATGCTGCCTAAATTGGATACATTTGTTTTGCTTACAAATGAAGGGCCTAGCTTGGAGAAGGATGAACATTGGAGCAAGAACACGCATGGAGTTGATGGCATGCGCAAGGGGATCAAGAACGGAGTTACAAGTGATGATTTCAGGACTTTGAAGCCGCCATAAGGAGTGCATGAAGCCTTGGATGAAATATACAAGATGACACTTCATAATATTCGTCCATAGGCTATTCTAGGTGCTGCGTCACCTTATTAATGGGCCAGGCCCATGTAATTTCGAAATACTTAAGTATAGGCTATTT
>NW_024117697.1:0-11574 GCF_003073215.2 Triticum urartu | reverse complement strand
TGCCCTCGAGCTGAAACTAGAACCGATTGTCAAGTCTACATGAATCTTAAAATGGATCGAAAGAAGGAAAATCTGAAAGTGTCTGAGTTGGTTTTGGAACACAATCACACACTACACCTGCCAGAAACCTTACACCTAATGGTATCACAAAGGAAAATTTCAGAGTTGCAAGCATTTGAAATTGAAACGGCGGATGATGCAGGAATTGGGCCAAAAGCTGCACATGAATTGGCTAGTCGCCAAGTTGGTGGATCACTCAATCTTAGTTATACCCTCCGTGATCACAAGAACTACTTGCGTACCAAGCGCCAATGAGAAATGGCATATGGTCAAGCAGGTAGCGTGCTTAAATATTTTCAAGACAAAATTGCTGAAAACCCGTCATTCCAATATGCATTGCAAATGGATTGTGAAGAACAAATAGCAAACATATTTTGGGCTGATGCAAAGATGATCATGGACTATGCACATTTTGGTGATGTTGTCAGTTTTGACACTACTTTTGGAACAAATAAGGAGAGCAGGCCCTTTGGTGTGTTTGTCGGTTTCAACCATTTTAGAGAAACTGTAGTTTTTGGTGCTGCTCTCATGTATGATGAAACATTTGTATCCTTCAAGTGGTTGTTTGAGGCCTTTCTAATAGCTCATAAAGGAAAGGGGCCTAAACATTCTATACCGATCAAGATGTTGCAATGGGAAAGGTAGTTGGGGAAGTGTTTACAGAAGCATGGCATGGATTATGCACCTTTCACATTATGCAAAATGCTGTCAAACATCTACGTGAAGAGAAGGATGAAGAGCTGAATGAAGAGAAGAAAAAAGAGAAGAAAATGGGGAAGAAGAAAGGGAAGAAGAAAGAGAAAAATGAAGAGAAGAATGAAGAGGAGGATGAAGATACAAGTATTCTATCTGATTTTAGCGCGTGCATGTTTGAGTATGAAGAAATTGCAGAATTTGAACAGAAGTTTGACCTCATGAGGAAAAAGGTGAGTAAGCAAACCTGGTTGGATAGTATATATAAGTTAAAGGAAAAATGGGCTGAATGTTATATGAAGGACATCTTCACATTAGGAATGAGAAGTACACAGTTGAGTGAGAGTTTGAACAAGATTGCTTTAGAGGAGACCACCACCTATATTGGTGCAAGCTAGCAAGTTGTATACACCATGTATATTTGAAGCTTTTCAAGGCGAATATGAAATATCCTTATCAGCTTGTACCAAAGCATTGGATGGTTGTAATGAATATCTTGTTGGAGATTTTACCTATGAGGAGGAGTATAAAGTTATCGGCGATCCTTTGAAGCAAACAGTTGAGTGCAGCTGCTGGCAGTTTGATAGAATTGGGATATTATGTGGTCATGCCCTGAAAATTCTTGATTTGATGAATATCAAGTCACTACCGGCACATTATGTGTTAAAGCGATGGTCACGAGAAGCACGAAGCGGAACTGTACAAGACAACATGGGAAGAAATATAATCGCAAATCCAAATATGGATGCCATTCTTGGCTACCGATATATGTCCCTCAAATTTCAAAATTTGGCACATCGAGCAGCCAACTTTCAAGAATGCATCGTGTTAGTAGATAGCACACTTGACATCCTTGGTAAGCAGATTGAAGAAAAAATTACTGCATGTACAAGCACATCTGGGTACCCATGTACTATTCCCACAAATGCTAGCCCACCAAATGACTTGTTGGCTAATGCACGCCTAAAGAAAAAGGATATCGAAACAAAAAGTGCAAAACGAAAAAGAAATTGGCTTGAGATGAAGCACAAGGCTAGGAAAAAGAGAGAAAACAAAACTACATCACAGTTCGAGGAAGAGGTATGTTTCTAAATAACTATTGTCTTTTCAATGTTAATATTCTGCCCATCAATTCTCATAACCCTCAAATTTTCTTTCATTAGAAGAAACAAGAGGTTGGACAAGTTGCAGATGTTATAGTTTACAAGGACAATATGAAGGAGTCTCAAGATTACAAGGACAGTCTTAGCTTTACTCAACTTTTGATGGTAATCTTGCCCATATAATTAGTCTACAAATTTAGGGGATGGCAATTATTCTTATAAATACTTACTTATTTAATTCAATTTCCAGGGACCAATTACAGATGATCTATTTACTGGGTCGTGGTGAAGTGCTACTGTTTTTGGGCAACCATGTGCTATTTACTTGAATGAGAGCACAAACAAGCATGGTTTTGTGAAATTTGGCCATTCAGTTCAGTTTAGGTTCTAGTTGATCAATCAGTTTTTTCATGCATTTCAGAGATATACTCCCTGGGTTGGCATCTATTTTGTTCAATGCACCTGCAATTTTTGTATGCATGCTCATTTACATTCAGCAGCCAAAGCAGGCATTATGACTTGCAAATCATTTTATTCTTGGAAGGACATGCTCACAAATTGTCAATAGCAGGTGCTATCCTCTTTAATTAACTACACTTGTTATATGCTTTCAAATTTACTGGAACAATTCTTCAGCCAAAACAAACATTCAAGAAAGCAGAAACATTTTCCATACAAATCTGTTCAACTCTGCACATGTACAAGTACCATCCAAGTTGGACCAATGCAAATGTAGAAGTACAAACTAGAACAATAATTCAATCATAACATTCAAAATGCTGCTGTAGCTTCTCTCTTTTTACTCTGAAAACATTAGTACATCAAGATACAGTACAAGCAGCAGAGCAGATGGGCCGCAGAAGCCTTGACGAGGTTGGCTTTGTGGCCTCGGCAGCTCCACGGCCTCGACGGCGCCAGCTCCGCAGCTCCATGGCCTCGATGGCTCTGACGCATCGCGCCCTGGACGAGGCAGCTGCTGGCTCCGCTGCCTCCACTGCTAGGCGGCTTTCTGTGGCATCTCATGCCTTTTTCTCTGGCTTCCCTCACTAGAGTCAGACTGGGCCGTATGGGCCGTTATTTCTGAGCGAGAAGGATAGCGCAGGCTGTGAATGAGAGAGAAGGAAAGAGCGCACCTCACAGCGAGTCGTCAGATCGCCAACGGACGGCGCAACGCGTACTACTTCCCTCGGCAGTAGATCGATCTAAGTCAGAGGATCTCGTTCCGATGGTGGGGTATCGATTCTGGCAATTGGGTGCCGATTCCGGGTTGCCGGGCAGCGAGGTGCTAATTTTGGTGGGCATGAAGTAGAGAGAAGGGGAAGGAGAGGAGATGACCGGCGCGGGAGCCTAAGGAGGGACCTGAAACATTCCTTCCGGCGCAAGCGGTTGGCGGATGGAATGCCCTCCAAACTAGCGCCCTCGGTCTCCAAAATATGGAGGCTTGTAGGCTCGATATGGAGTGCCCTCCATAAATTATGGCGACTCCTAATTTTGGTGGGCATGAAGTAGAGAGAAGGGGAAGGAGAGGAGATGACCGGCGCGGGAGCCTAAGGAGGGACCTGAAACATTCCTTCCGGCGCAAGCGGTTGGCGGATGGAATGCCCTCCAAACTAGCGCCCTCGGTCTCCAAAATATGGAGGCTTGTAGGCTCGATATGGAGTGCCCTCCATAAATTATGGCGACTCGGTCCGGATGTCAACTCTGCTAAAGTGACCTCTTAGGTCAAAACACCACCGCGGGGGGAGCCGATATGGCGACTTTGGTAGAGTTTTTCTTTGTTCAACAACCAAGGGGTGCCCCATTGGAGTCTTCCCTTTCTCTTGGAGGATAGATTTTCCCCTCAAAACAATTTTCTTAGGACCCATGAGGTTTTTTTTCTTGTCTATGGCATCTAAATAAGGTGGGGCAGGGTGATAATCTCCTGATGGATAAAAGAAGAAGAATATAAAGCCTCATCCCCACACATCCTCAAAAGCTAAAACGATGAGTGATAAAAGCGCAGGGCAGATCGAGGCGGCAAAAGGCGCACCACCCGTAATTCACGTCTCTTAGGGAAGAAGCCACGTGACGGTGGAATGCGAGGCAGACGAGCAGTCTAACAAAGACAATGTGTTAGACTAAGGCCGGGTAAACATGGAACAAGTCACCTGTCGATGACAAGACAACGCGAAGGACTTGGCAACTCACCCGTGGTCTCATTACACATACTGATTGGGTTGGGGGGGGGCTTATCGAGGGGGAGTGGGTTCAACACTTACCTATGCATCAGATGTTATATTGTGGGTCGTATGTTCCCGCTTGTGCACGGTATGGGAGGGTCGTGCCTGGATGACCAATTCCTCAAAGGTGACACCCCTAGTTTCCTTTAAAGAACGCATGCAGTTACTAGACACAGAGACGTCTAATGCTTGTATGCCAAGAAGATCGAGACAGAGGACGATGGCCCCAACCAAGAGCACTATATAAGGGTCTGGACCCGACCAAGAGCCCTATATAAGGGTCCCGACCAAACAAGAGAAGGGAAGGGAAGAGCATAATTGGTTTGGTGCCAAAAGTTGGCATGCCAATATTTGGCAAATGCCAAATGCTGGCTAGCGATTGGTTGGCTACCAAATTTTCTTGTCAATCTCACAAAAAGTTGCCAACTTTTGGCAACTTATGATTTTGCCGAATGTTGGCAATGCCAAATGTTGGCATCAAACCAATTATGCTCACTCCAGAATTGCTAGAAGCGTAGAATAGCTCTTCAGTAGATCTAATCTAGACATCGCATCTAGATCATCCACCTCCAACACCGGCGACTCAACTCCCAACTTGTCGGATCAAATTTACAAAATTTATCTTAAAAACATATACACTACATTAAGGAATGCAAAGAGTAATACATGGAGTACTAATTTAATGATGCATGCCTTGGTAGGATAGTATGTATTTATTGTGAGAGATATCTTCATGAATCCCCAGAATCCAATTTATACCCGCAACAATGGAGTATCCATAATAGTAACTAAATGAGATTATCTTAAATAACAACCAATAGTACTCCATTCGTTCCAAAATATAAGGTGCGTCAGTTTTGCCGCAAGTCAAACTTATGCATGTTTGACCAAGATTTTAGAATAAAATATAAGCATCTACAATACACAATAAATAAAATATGAAAATACTTTTCATGGTGGATCTAGTGATAAAAGTTTGGTATTGTACTCAAAACTTGGTCAAACATGCACATATTTGACTTAAAAAAATAACACACCTTATATTTTGGGGCGGATTATTTACTTTGCATATTATCTTTGTCTCAAGTCAAACGTTGATGAAGTATATAAAATAAATGTTAACATCCACGATATCAAATCAATACCGTTACAATGATCATAGAATATATTTTCACATCATATATGTTTGACACTACGGTAGTGTCAAAAGAAGGTCTTATATTTTGATACAGATGGGGGCATTCGTTATTGTGAAAGGGTATAATATGTTCTGTAAACTTGATCAAACTCTATAAACTTTGAGTTATATCGGAACTAATACAGAGTAAATAGAAACGAGAGGACTGTATAAATTGTGCTCTCCCCGATCCAAAATAAACGTCGCAGTTTTAAACTAAGGTTAGTTCAAGCTTAGTTTAGAATTACAACACTTACTATGGAACGAAGGAAGTATTTGACCAAACTTATAGATCAAAGTATCAACATTCACAATACCGAATTACTATTACTAGATTCAATATGGAATTCAGTTTCATATTACATTATCTAGTATTGTAAATGTTGATATTTTAAATATAAATTTGCAAAGTTTGACTTAACACAAATCTCATACATACAGAGTAAAAAAGAAACGGAGGGAGTACACTAATTTCCTGCATATCTTGTGTGCGATACTCACCACGGTGGCTGGTGTTAAAAAAATGAGACCAACCCAAGGACCAACCCTCATTGGCTTTTCTTTACAGAAAAAACTTCATAAACACCATGTATCTGTGCCAAGACTCGAACTCGGATGAGCTGGCAGCAACCTCAGCTACCCAGCTAACAGGTCGACGCCCCGTCCTCTACGGTGGCCGGTGTTAAAAACTGAGGAACACAGCTAGGACAGGAGGACAGTCCGGCGCGGCTGCCTCTCCTCCAGTTTTCCGGCCGTTTTCAGTCGCCCCCCTAATAAATACCCAAACCATTCTCGGAGACCCAGGGAACTCGAACTCCTCCGGCCCCAGTCCACCCCCACCTCCACCCCCGATGGAGCTCCTGAGCGGGCCGGCGCTGGCGTGGCAGCAGTACCGCTCCCTGCTCCGCAAGAACGCGGCGCTCGCCTGGCGCCACCGGCGCTCGTCGGCGCTGCAGCTGCTCTCCTCCCTCCTCTTCATCTTCCTCATCTTCTGCATCGACCGCGCCGTCCGCTCCCGCTTCTCCTACACCACCGCCTACCAGAACGTGCGCGACCCCAAGGCGCTCGTCGCGCCGCCCATCCCGCCCTGCGAGGACAAGTTCTTCGTCAAGACCCCCTGCTACGACTTCCTCTGGAGCGGCGGCGGCAGCGCCCGCGTCTCGGCGCTCGTCGACGCCATCCGCAGGAACAACCCCGGCCGGACGATCCCCGCCGAGAAGGTCAGAGATTTGATTCCTCTGTTTTTTTGTTTTTCCAGTCATCGGTTTGACTCTGCGCGCAATTATTCGTGGTGGATTAATTTCGCGGCGTGCGTTCGGCCGGTCTTCGTGCCGCGGAGTTGGTTGCTCGCACGTTTAGCGTGACGATTTGGGGGTTTTTTCGGTGAGGGGGGTCGAAATTCTCCGTGCGTTCTTGTCGAGAGAAAACTGCCTGAATTATTTTGAGGAACTGAGTTGATTTTAACCGCTCCATGAGGTCGTCAGACTGAACTGTTTGGACTCATGTAGTAGCATTGTGGTTTGGTCCCAGGTCTGAAGGTTTTCAGTTTTTTTACTGCTCGGTACAGACAGATTTTAACTTTCTTATTGGGTGAAAACTTGATTTTGGTGGAGGACCGGCTTATGTGCGACGTCAATTTTTTAATTTATATATATATCCTTCAAGCCTTTTTGAGGAGATTCGCTGATTTGATGTTGAACTTAGATCATCATTTGGGTTTGATGTTGACAATGTCGCTATGTGGTTTGCTTCCATTTGGCTTACCACCGCACTCCAACCAAACGGTGGGCACCCACTTTGGATGCCAGAATTTTGCGATTTTTCCTAAGAAAATGTTGGGGGAAAAGAGCCTATTTTGTTTCTACTTGGATGCATGCAGGTCTACCTGGAACAGCCAAATTCAGTTCTGGCTTGTCTTAGATGACTTTGATGTCATTTTCGTGCCACAGTTTAATTTATTTATCTGAGTACACAATGTCTTTCCTTGGAAACGAAGACGGTGTGAATGTAGATTTGAATCTAACTGAAAATATGCTTGCTTTAGCACAGAAGAGACGATGATATCAAAGAGTGGTGTTGGTTTATTTTTCAAAAATAATATGTTTTCTTTGCAAACATTTTTAAATGCAACCACAACCTCTTGTTAATTGAATGTAATGGTCAAATCAACTAATGTACAGGCCCTGTTTTCCTCTGTACTGTGGTCTGAAATACAGTAGTATACTTCAATTCAGCTGCTGAAGCTTTTCATTATTTTTCATACACAACTTGAATAAATTAAGGATGGTATTCGGGATAAAATAAATTTTAACTAATAGTTTACTGTCAGTTGAATAAATTTGAATTTTGTGATAAACTGCAACCTATAGCATGTGGACTAGTTAAAGTTCTTGAGTTTCTTCAGGGTTACTCAAACAACTTTGCAGGTCACCCTTGAATTGTTTATTACTCGATATGCGACAGTACATGCTACCTAAATTGTTTCATGGTGAGTTTCTCAGGTCTTAGGTTTTAGCACTCCAGATGAAGTCGATGCTTGGCTATTTGCAAACCCGATGCGCTGCCCTGGCGCTTTGCATTTTCAAGATATAAATGCCAACCAGATGTCGTATGGTATTCAGACAAACTCCACTCCAGTAGCTCGAAGAGGAACATATGAGGACCCCACCTTCAAGTTCCAGATACCGCTTCAAGTTGCAGCTGAGAGAGAAATGGCAAGGCTGATTCTTAGAGGTATTGCTGCTTCTGTGGTATTTTAAGGAATGCTTTTGTTTCACGCGTACAAATTAGTATGTAGTACCACACTTTTCATATCCTTTGGCAACAATTTTCAGATTATATGTATGCAGCATAAATAAGTGTTGCTTCCATTTTATAGTAGTACTTGGGAATAACAGTAAATTTCATGATTGACAGATCCAAATTTTAGCTGGACTGTGGGATTCAAGGAATTTGCTCACCCAGCAACTGAAACCTTCTCTACAATTGCCCAAGCAGGGCCAACTTTCTTCCTTGCCATTGCAATGTTTGGATTTGTTTTCCAAATCAGTGCCTTGGTTACAGAGAAAGAACTTAAACTTCGTCAGGTTCAAGCTTTTTCCGTCTCTCCATCTGCATGCTACGATTTGTGTATCTTTTTTTTTTGTCGAGGTTTTTATGGCTTCATGCTTGGCATCACTATTAAGTTTGGTACCATTCACAGGCTATGTCTATCATGGGTCTCTATGAATCGGCTTATTGGTTATCATGGCTTACCTGGGAGGCCTTGCTTACATTACTCTCAGCACTTTTCACGGTGCTCTTTGGGATGATGTTCCAGTTTGACTTCTTCCTGAACAATAGCTTTGGAATCTTATTCATCCTATTCTTCCTCTTCCAACTGAACATGGTAAGCTATATATACTGATCGGTATGCTTGTTTTGCTTGTCTCTATTTGGAGTGTTAAATATAGATAAATATCATGCTTCCATGAATGAATTTTGTTTATTAATTTTCTGAATTTCTATCAGAATCTGCAGACAAATGTTTTTTTTCTTTTTTCCTTAACAGTCTTCTTCATGATAATTTCTGCAGCTTGGTTTTGCTTTCATGATATCCACATTTGTAGCAAAAGCAGCATCAGCTACTACTGTTGGATTTGCAATATTCATCATTGGATTCTTGACACAGGTAATGCTTGCTTAATCATCATCTTACAGATACAGTATTTCAAGTTGTCAGAAAATAAGCAAACCCCTTGGTTACTTGCTTGTGCAGCTTGTTACAACCTTCGGGTTCCCATATTCAAATACCTATGAGGCGTACTACCGGACAATATGGTCCTTCTTTCCTCCTAATGTTTTTGCCCAAGCCCTCAATATTCTAGGTAAGGCAACAGCAACTCCAGAAGACAAAGGTATTAGCTGGAACCAGCGTAAAACGTGCCAATCCTTTGAGACGGACTGCGTCATTACAGTAGTATGTACAAAACTTTGCTCATTAGCAGGTATTTACTTTTAGTGCTTATGCAACTTAAATCCCTGATTGTTTGCAAACATCTGTCAGGATGACATCTACATATGGCTCATCTCCACATTTTTCTTGTGGTTTATCCTGGCGATCTACTTCGACAACATAATTCCAAATGTCAATGGTGTTAGAAAGTCAGTGTTTTACTTTCTGACGCCTTCATACTGGACAGGGAAAGGAGGCAAGATGCGAGGTCAGAGTTTATTTAAGTGTGCAGTAGTTCTTCACCATGTTTTTAGCTGTATTATGTAACGATACTCATTAATCTGATTGATCCACTCCAGAGGGAGGCCTTTGTAGCTGTTTTGGTTCGAACCGGCCGGCTGATGATGCTAGCCCTACTGATGAGGATGTTCTTACCGAGGAAAATCTAGTAAAAGAACAAGCTGCAGGCAATGAGGTAGATCCTGGTGTTGCGGTTCAAATACACGGCTTGCGGAAAACCTATCCAGGAAGTTTTAATATGGGTTGCTGCAAGTGCAAAACAACTAAGCCATTCCATTCTGTCAAAGTGAGCTCTCAGTGATCTTCTAGTCTAGTACTAAAAGCAAGCAAGCTTTGGTTCCTATGATATTAACCACCTAATAAATCTCACCAGGGCTTATGGGTTAACCTTGAGAAGGACCAGCTATTTTGTCTTCTTGGCCCAAATGGAGCTGGTAAAACAACTACAATCAGTTGTCTGACTGGTATCACACCAATTACCGGCGGCGATGGTCAGTGTCATTCCTTCCCTGCAGCAATGGTTGGTGATATGATATGTTATCAGTAACTATGAATATGCTAACAAGCCACTTTGAACATGTGACAGCTTTGATTTATGGTCATTCCGTTCGAAGCTCTGCGGGTATGTCTAATATTCGCAGAATGATTGGAGTCTGTCCGCAGGTTGGTCTTTTGAACATTCATTCACATATTATCATGCAGGCGCTGTCCAGTTTTAATGGAAGATAAATATGTTTGCTTTGCAGTTTGACATCCTATGGGATGCATTGACGGCTAAGGAGCACATGGAGTTGTTTGCCAGCATCAAGGGGTTGCCATCATCAACAATCAAGTCGGTATGTTTCTTAAGAACCTATAGACAACTACTCCCCAACACTCTCCATTGTTTTGCATATTAATCTTTCTCTGTTCATCCAATGCAGGTAGCAGAACAGTCACTAGCCCAAGTGAAGCTCAGCCAGGCAGCTAATGTTAGAGCAGGTAGCTACAGTGGTGGAATGAAACGGCGGTTAAGTGTTGCGATTGCTCTAATTGGTGACCCAAAATTGGTGTTTCTTGATGAGCCGGTAGAGACCTGTCAGATTTTCATCGGTTCACTTGCTACACATAAAATGCAACATGTTAATCTAACCATTTATATCCTACACAGACAACTGGCATGGATCCAATAACAAGGAGGCATGTCTGGGACATCATCGAGGAGGCAAAGAAGGGAAGAGCCATTGTATTGACCACACATTCAATGGAGGAAGCTGACATCTTAAGTGACAGAATCGCTATCATGGCAAAGGGGAGATTGCGGTGTATCGGCACTTCAATAAGGCTGAAGTCGAAATTTGGAACTGGGTACATCGCTAATGTGAATTTCTCAGGAAATGGTCACACACAGAGCCCTAACATCAACGGTGATGCAGAGGCCGCAGTTAATCCTAACATAGAATCTGTCAAATCGTTCTTCAAGGAAGTATGTGTCTCATCCTTAAACTAAATGTCATTCAGATTCTTTTCTCTTATTATGCGGAAATGTTAAACCGCAAAAAATGTTTCTGAAACAGAGGCTTGATGTGGACCCGAAAGAGGAAAGCAGGACATTCTTAACGTTTGTCATCCCCCATGAGAAAGAACCACTTCTGACGGTAATACCTTGACACCCAAATTATGTCACACATCATTAACTGAATTTATGACACAAGAGTACTTTTTACCAACAGAGGTTCTTTGGGGAACTCCAAGACAGAGAAAGGGAATTTGGGATATCAGACATTCAACTCGGTCTCACGACACTTGAAGAAGTCTTCCTGAACATTGCAAAGCAAGCCGAGCTGGAGAGCTCTACCGCCGAGGGGACACTAGTGACTCTTAACCTGTCATCCGGAGCATCAATTCAGGTTTGCCCTCACTAATCCTAGGAACATAACTGCACCTGCAAACATGAAAGATAACTTGTCTGAGATGCATATAGCTGACATCCAGTATCATATGGTGGAGATACCTCTAGTCTTTATTCAGCCCATTGTGAACATCTCTCTGAATTCACCAACTTTGTGAATGCAGATACCCAAGGGGGCGCGTTTCGTGGGCATTCCT
>NW_024117696.1:0-12997 GCF_003073215.2 Triticum urartu | reverse complement strand
CCACAACCCGAGACGCCCCCCCCCCCCCGGTGCTGGGCCAGCCCATTTTCTCATCATTTCTTCTACTAGTACAATTTGTACATGACCACTATATTCTCGTCATTTCTTTTTTCTGCTCCCCTCCAAAAGTAAGGCGATTCAAACTCGTGACCTTCTCTTTCTGTCTAAACTGCACTAACAACCCAGGAAAACTCACTTGTTGTGACTACTCATATCCTTTTTTCCTTTACTTTTTATTTTTTCATAATGCATTAAAATTTTACTGAACGTTGTTCTCAAAATGAATGAACTTTTTTTAAGTTTGATCAACTTTGTTTGAAATTGATTATTTTTTTAAATTTTGTGATATTTCTTTTCAAATTTTATGAACATTTTTTTTCAAATTTGTGGACTTTTAAAAGTTTGTGATTTTTTCAAAATCCATGATTTTTTGAATTCATTTTTTATTTAGTGAAATTTATTTCAAATATCAATTGTTGACCGGTCAACTAGTCAAACGCGACCAGTTAAATGCAATAGAGCGACCAGGAACCCAGTCGAGCGCTTGCCTTCTTGGGCTGGCCCACAAGCGGGGAGCATGAGGGCTAGCGACGGGCGCTTAAGGCGAGGAACAGGAGCTCCCCTATTTCTTTCTTAGGGACAAGTTAGGGCACGTACAATGGTTGATAAGATAGTCTTATCTTAAGTTTTGGATGTAATCTAGAGATGACAAAAAAGAGAGTCTACAATGCGTCATCTCTTAGATTTATCTTCAATAACTAGCAATTCCTAAAAACGTTGTGAGACATATTGTGTTAAGAGATCATCTCTTGTCTTCTCTTAAATAAGAGAAGACAAACCTTTTCTTACGAGTTTCTTTCCTCCACCTCATCATGTATCTTACGTGGCACTCTTAAAATAGCACCATTGTACATGTCCTTATGAGTTTCATCGAGCCCAAAATAGACTTCACAACAAGCCCATATCCGTAGCCTAGGAGCCCACAATCGTTGCAAGGTTTGTGAGCCGATATGTACTTTAATACATGACTTTGAGACACTCACAGCGCGAGAGCTATGCCTCGCCTACACGGATTTCTATTAGGAATCGCCTACGAGTGGGGCGATTATCGGGTGAGCCCCTTACTGCAGGTCGCTCACTGTCGTTCGTGTCGATGCAGGTACGCTCCACTCCATTTTGTTTTATCCTTTTGGTTTTGCAATTTCATCCGTTTTCTTTGGTTTCCTTTTTTATTCCTAATATTATGGTTTTCCTTGTTTTCTCACATGTTTTCTTTGGAGTTTTTTTCTTTCTTCTTTGAACTTCGGTTTTCTTTGTTTTTTGGTTTTCTTTTCATTACTTTGTCAATCTTTATCGTTTTAATTTTTCAAGTCATATTTATTTTTTCTCATTACATAATGTACATTTTTATCGCACACATGAATCATTTTCTGATACACATTAGACATTTTCCAA
This sequence comes from Triticum urartu, assembly GCF_003073215.2. NCBI lineage: Eukaryota > Viridiplantae > Streptophyta > Magnoliopsida > Poales > Poaceae > Triticum > Triticum urartu. The sequence continues at coordinate 11,542 of NW_024117696.1, read as the reverse complement.
ATATCTGATGTACATTTTTTTAAACACGTGTTTTGAACACTTTTTTTGAGTACACCATAACATTTTCCAAATACGCATTGCACATTTTTCTCATGGCAATTTTTTTAAATACTCAAAATTTGTTTATATTGTACAAATACTATTAAAAGGTTGACATACATATTTATGAAAAGAAGTGGATATTTCTCTGAAATGCCACGTACATTTTTAATGTAAACGAACATAGCCAATGGAGACGTTTTTCTACAATGTATAAATATCTATTAAAGTGTCCCTAACAATTTTTTGAAAACTCTGGAATATTTCTTTAAAATGTCGCATACATTTTTCTATTGGTATGAAACATTTCTTTTTTCGTTACACAAACATTTTTTTGCACTATATACACATTTTTGAAAATTTTAGGAACACAGTTTTAAAACTTGTGAACATTCTTTTAAATGCAACGTGATTTTCTTCATTGTACAAAATATGTTTTGAATAATGTGAACATTTGATTTATGGCATACTCAACATAACATACATTTTTTAAACGCATGAGTTTTTGTAAATTCCACAAACATTTCTCATACACATGATTAACATTTATACTTTTTTGTACACATCAGAAGCACTTTTCTGTACATGGTTAACTTCTGCAAATGCATGATTGATATTTTTCGAAAATTTATGTATTGGAATATTTTGGAATATAAACAATAGTAGAAAATAAATAAAAAATGTTGACGAAAAAACAAAAAGGTAAAATGAAAAAATAAAAGTGATGTCTGCATAACTCGGCCTCATTGGCTTTGGGCCGACCCATCATCAGTTGCTAGGAGATGCTAAGGGCAAGATATAGCCGTGCCCCGCTTCATGTGCCAATTTGTCAGGATTTTGCAGAAGGTGCCACTCCCGCGCCACGAAATCACTAATTAAGGAGTACTTTTTTCAAAGATCACTCCCACCACCTTAGGTTGCGACATGTGGCGCACTACAAGCACGCCACTTGTCGCAACCTGGGAGTTTTCCTTTTTTTCGTACATCCGTTGATTCAAAACGTTTTATCTCTTAAATCATGCTTCCAAATTCCGAACCGTTTCCACGATTGGATTTCTCGTGTCGAGATCTTTAAAACTAGATCCAATGTTGATAGGTTTTAACAAATATTTTTTTATGAAAAAACCAAACCAAAAGCACTTTTTTCCTTTTCGAAAGAGGCACGGCAGTGTCTCTCAAAGAAGCAAAAGCATGCCTCGCGGAAAAAAAATGTGTTTTTTTCCGTTTTCGAAAGGCACGGCCGTGCCTCTCACGAAAGGAAAAAAACAAAAAACATATTTTTTTCGTTTTCGAGAGGCATGGCTGTGCCTCTCACGGAAGGAAAAAGAAATAGAAAATGTATTTTTTCTATTTTTAAGAGGCACGACCATGCTTCTTTCGGAAGCAAAACCATGCCTCTCCTGAAAGAAAAAAAAATTAAAAAACTCATTTTTTTGTTTTCAAGAGGCATGGTTGTGCCTCACGTCAACACAAAAACGTGCCTCCCGTGGAAGAAAAAAAATATGTTTTTTCTCACCAAAAAATCAACATTTTTATTGGTCCAAAAGCTGGAAGACCCGTGGAAACGAAAAAGTCAAAAAAGGGAAAAATCCATTTCAAAAGCCAAAAATGCGCGTGGAAAAATTAAAGAAAAAATTCAAAGGGAGCGTCCAGAGCTCGACACGTGGTGATGGCTGAGAGTGCGTCACTCAGCCCACCCCCAAGTGATCGTTGTGAGGCTTCCGAAGGAGCGCTCGTCAACTAGTTGCTCTCCCCATGCCATGTGTCGGCCCTCCGTCTAATTTCCCATTGCTCTCATCTCTATTCGCTTCTAATCTGGTTTTCTCGTTGTTGATTATCTGCTTTTTTATCTTTTGTTTTTTGTTACTTCTTCCATTATTTTTAAAATGTCGTCAATGTTTTAGAAATATTCAAGATATTTAAGTAAAATCATTTTTTTCTAAATATTCATGAAATTTGAAAAATCTTCACAAAGTTTCTCAAAAATTTCATTTTATTCTTAAAATAAATCATTCCTTACTACATTCATTAAAATTCTTTTTTTTTGTGAACTTAAAACATGTTCACATTTTGTCAAGGAAACTACACATGCATACACATGGGCTAGGCCTAACTTTGTGTTTTCTGTTGCCAATTTTTCTCTCCCTTTTTCAGTTTTGTTGGTTATGTTGGGGTATTATTATTATTATTATTATTATTATTATTATTATTATTATTATTATTATCCATATCCATTTTAGTTTTTATATTACCAATTTTCCGTTTGTGTATTTGAAAAAAAGTCAGTAATTTATAAACTCATGAACATGTTCACGATTCTTAAAAAATGATTGCAATTTGACAATATTCATGGGTTTTAAGAATTTTTACAAGTTTAAAAGTATTCAAAACTTTTAACCATTTATTGGATTAAAAGTTTGTTTTTTTAATCATGATTGTTTTATTTAGAAACATGGATTCTAAAATGTTTCAGAACTTAACTTCATTGCATATTTGAAAAAGTGTCAATGCATTTCAAAAAAGATTGTTCAATTTTAAAAATTGGTAATATTTCAAAAAATCGCCTAAGGACAACTTTGTGTGTTTATCACAAAGAAAGGAATTTTAGTTTAAAAAATCTATTGGATTCTCTCGGCTCCAAGCACATTGAATAATTAGGTAATTGCACACCCAACACGTTGTGGGCTAGTCCATTGTGGCATTTTTGTTGGTTATTTTTGGCTTCTTCTTAAGTCGGGACAACGGAGCTGCCCATCGATGGACCATTTATGAGAATTCTTTTATTTTGTTTAATAAATAATCGGTATTAGGAAAATTCAGTTGGTTTTAATGAAGAAAATTATACCACAAAGATTGGCAAAATGTGTGCATTTCTTTATATTAAATAGTGATTGTGCATTAAAAACGGTTATCTGATATTAAAAAATGTTCATCATGTATTCGAGAAAATATTCGTGTGCATTAGAAAATATGCATCATGCATTTGAAATATATAGTTGGCTTATCCATAAAAATCATTGCTTATTTTAAAAAATGACCATTAGTATTTTAAAAATATTCATCACGTATTGAAAAGGATGTTCAACAAATATTTGAGCTTGTCTCTTAAAAATTACTCCTTGTGTGTTTAGAAAATGTTCATTACTTACGTAAAAGTGTTCACATATTTAAAAAGTTGTTGTATTTTCTTAAAAATGTTTGTAGGCTCAAAAATTATTAATGCACCTATGAATATATGTCAATATACAATTGGAAAAATCATGGACAAGAAACAAGCTAAATTAAAGATTTTGTAAATGAACTAAAGTAAAAGAAAAATTAAAAAGGTGGCAATAATAAAAATAATGTTAAAGAAATAAACCTAGAAATGAAAAAATAAATTAAGAACGAGAAAACCACCCACAATCGAGACACATACACCAATCTGCAAAAAAGAGAGATACATACACCAGCTCATGTAAGAGAAAGACACAGACAAATGAGTAGAGCTTAGATACGTCTCTACTATATATACTTTTTCATATTTACGCAACTTTTATATCATTTTTACATAGTTTTGGCACCTTTTTATACATTTGTATTGGACTAAACTTAATCTAGTGCCCACTGCAAGTTGTTGTTTAGGCTTGTGTTCTGAAATTGAAAATAATAATTTGGGGACCAAAAGAATGTAATCAAAGCACGTCTTTGTTGGACAGCACCAGGAGGTCACCATGGGCCATAGGAGCACCTTAGTGGTGATCCAATCCGGAGTTTTGTTCAAGTACTCTGTTGGAGGTGGAAATTGTTGAGTCCTTTTTCGTTACTCCGCCGAAGGCAGAAATTGTTGCCGGAACCATCTACGTTAACTTAGTTGCTCCGATGGTGTGTGTAGTCCTCCTTGGACTATGGCTCCATAATAGTAGCTATGTGGCATCTTCTCTCCCTTGTTCCTTAGTACAAAGATTACATGAGCTATCCTAAATGATTGTCATCCATGTGATGTAATTCTCGGTGTGTTTGTTGTGGTGTGGTAAATTCCCACTTTAATATTAGATTATATAAAGATTTCTATTTGGTTTGTTTGAGTTCTTTGTTGCATGATTTACATACCTGCATGCTCTATGATCTTTTAGTCTTGCACTATCATGTTTAGATGAATGGTCTCCAAGGGAGAGTTGTGTATGTTGGGCCTGGCCCATGTGTAAAATATATGAATCTATGATACTATTCCTAAATCCATGTTTTATCTTTTATATATTTTACAATTCGTATAAAATGGTGCTATAGTCATTTATGCATACCAAAAAACAAGAGGCTATCAAAAAGCTTTTAGGATTTTGAATACACACTCCTAAAATCCAGGGCCTGCCCCTGCCCACTAGTCCATATGAGAGCTTCCATACATTCATAGCTCTACTGGAAATCACTATTCCTTGCTTTAATATCAATTGTAAGGCCTCAATATTGCATAATGATCCAACTGTGTTGATGCAAGACCATCCTATTTCTGACCTCTCATGAACCCTCATCATTGTTATCCTTTTCCCATAAGTGATAAGCTATATACTTATGCTTAAGTGTTGTACAAGGGAGGTGCATGGATAAAGCAAAAGCCCATGTAGTTATTTTACTTGGTTGACGTTGGGTTGGTTTATGATAAGATGTTATTAGACAGTGAGACATATACAATAGTCAAAGTTAAGTTCCAAATATAATATTGGCGTTCTTTATTAACCTTTGGCAAGAGGAGCATTCGCTTTATGCATTGATTTATAGTGACATAGAGCAAGTCTATTCCTATATGGCCTCTTCTCTCCCTTGTTCCTCAATACAAAGATCACATGAGTTGATATACATGATTCCTGGTGTGTTTGTTGTGGTGTGATGAATTCTCACATTATTATAAACTTATATATGGATTTCTATTTGGTTTCTTTGAGTTCTTTGCTTCATGATTTATAAACATACACGCTCTCCTATGTTAATATTGCATTGCCCTTATTTAGATGAATGATCTCAAAGAGGGATTAGTGTATGTTGGTTGGTTTAACTGTGCAAGTAATCTAGCCGTGTGACAATAAAGGAAAAAGAGTTGTATTGTGTTATTGCCACTAAGGATAAAAATATATTTGTCTAGTTGCCTCTGCGATGAACTACATGTGAAGAGAATACACCATCAACATTATGTTATCTTGCTTAATGCAAAGCCATGTTTTTACTTAATACTTTGAGATGCATGTTGGATAGCGGTCCTGAAGTGGAGTATTAGCTCTAGATGCAACTGGATAACAAGCCATAGATATAAGTATGTAGTTCCTATATACAATATGATACTCGGAAATACTATAATTTAATCGGTACACGACCATAATTTGTTCACCACACCTATGTTGCTTTTGGAGTGATGTCACTAGTGAAGTTACGGATCCCGGTCCTTCATTCCTCATAAATACAATCTCATTTGCTTTCTTTCCATTTCTGCATTTTAATTCCTTCAGATACAGAAATAATTTCCAAGCACTCAATACGTTAATCCTTGTAACTAACAAAGCGAGTGAGATTGAAAACCTCACTAGATGTGTTGGGGACCAAGTGAAAAAGTTTCTTAACTGAGTACATGGATGATCATTGACTCATTAGAGAACTCAGTGTATTGATACCTTGATTCTTAATTGAGAGAAACTTGCTTCTTGCTACAAACCCTTGCGCTTGGAGGCCTAACGGGATTTCTACCAGAACTTAAGAATAAAGAACATCTGTAACAATTTTGCGCACTCGACTAAAACATCACATACTTTCTCTTACATGAACTTTCTTTAGAACTCATAAGAATGTGATCTTACCTAAATAAAATATTTTTGTATTATGAATGAATGAAGTACCTAGCATTGATGAGGCAGACAAGCATTGGAGCATGGACAAGCAGGCATATGATGAATTAATATGGTATTTCAAGTGGTGATTTTAGGACTTTGAGACCGCTGTAATGACCCATGAAGTCATGGACAAAATATACAAAATAACGCTTAACATTTTCATCCATAGCCATCTATATGTGATGCGCATCTCACTTTTCAGCCGATCTCATGTCAATTTGTAATGCAAGACAATATGCACTTTTTAGAGATTGTATTACTGGAGAAAACAGACTTAGGGTGGACCCTCCCACTCCATGCGCGAGCTGGCTCTGTCCCTGATAAATAACACCCCTAGGGCATCGTTTAGACCCATTTTTTTTTAGTTAAAATTTATCCATTATTACAACTTCATGTAAACTCAAGTGTCCAACGACCGCTAGCGCAATACTTAGATTGTTATTATTAATTCTCTTATTCTCAGTTGCACCTATGGATTAGACCTTCGTGGTCAGGTTAACCGTGCTTCCAGCGTCATCGGTAACTTTGAGAAGATTGGTCAAGGGATTGCTAAGGCGCACCATCTAGTGTTTGGTGTATAATTCGGTTAAGGTTGATTTCCACCCAAATCAAACAAGTTCCACTCATCAAAAGATCAAGATAACCTTGTTCTTATCACCAACCGAAACACCATAGACAAAAGAATAGTGACATTATAACAAGAATGCCCACAGATGTAGGAATACAATAAGAGAAAAAAAATCTACAACTTGTACCATACCAAGCAATAAAAAAAGTGAAAAGGTAATTCTACAAGCCCAAGATAACAAAATGGGTGAGCTTGTCGTCCACTACTTTGCGCCCTAGGCACATAATTCGGTCCACCATTGCTATATGTCCCTCAGTGCAAGCAATAACAATGAAGCTCCCACAAAGGTCCCGCATGGGATGTACTAGTAGGCAATGCGGGGTGCGAGCAATAATAACGAATCGCCCTCAAAACAATTATGTAAATAATTTTTAAAATTACACAAATTTTTTTTAAGAAGGTTTAAATACTTTTTAAAAAATATGTAAACATTTTAAATAAGTAAACAGATTTAAAATTACAAGAACATTTTGTAAGTATGAATACAAGTTCTGAAATATTCATGATTTTTTAAATGCATAAATTGTTTTTAAATCACACGACCATTTAAAAAACATAATATTTTTATTTTAACTCTTATTGGAATACATGAATATTTTTTACTTACATAAATATTTTAAATATAAATAAATAAAATTTAGACACATGAAATAATAATAAGTATCATTAATATTTTTGTAAATACTTTTTTTGAAATTTGTGAACCCTTTCTGAATATATGCGAATATTTTTATAACACGCAAATATTTAGAATATTTTTCATAAGCTTTTATGCAGAAGAAAAACCTTACTACTTTGATAAGCTTCAATGAGCTCGGCCATGTAGCCCTGCAGGCACGCTTGTTATTAGACGCTCTATGCGTTATATAGCAGCACTGGTTGGCCTTGATCCGCACTCCCTCCGTCACCGAAAACAAGACATATAAGTTTTACCTCAAAAATCAAACTGTGAAATGTTTGACCAATGTTGTAGAAAAAAACTATCAACAGTACAATACAAAAATTAGTGTCACTAACTACACAACAAAATATATGTTTATATTATATCTATTTAGTATTGTGGTTGTTGATAGTTTTTCCAATAAACTCGGTCAAACTTTGCATCATGGCTTGAGATAAAATTTATAGGCCTTCTTTTAGGAGACGGATGAAGTGTAATTTAGCATGCATCCTCTGATCCTTATACCTTAAATCATACCTTTTGCCTCTCCCACGCCTATTGTTGAGAAATGTTACCTACTGTTACATCTTGGACACCAGCTTACCAGTTCGTCAACACTTGTGATAAATTCACAAGACGGCCACCAGCATCATGGCAAGAACCTGGATATTTAAATACATTACAAAACACCTAGTTGCAATACACCAATATGCCCTCCTCAATCATCGTCATAAATAAAAAATTGTCAAAGGCTGAAGGCATCTTAATTTCTCTGAACCACTCATTTTCGGTGAATTGTGCTGTATGGCCTATGGGAATATGGGCCAATCTTGCTGCACTTGCATCCTTTACCATTAAAAGAAAAGGTTGTCTGAAAATGGGTTCAGCTAAGAGCTGTAAAAACATTCAGACTGACAGTTGTTTCTGATTATTCTATGGACAACATCAGCAGTCCAGTCTCCAAATATCACGCTGAACTTTCCTACGACGATATACTGACACAGTAAGTGACAAGAATCGACCAATTTTCTTTTGCAGCTAAATGCTCAGCAACATTCAGAATGAAAATTATTTCTGATCATCCTAGTGTAGCTTCCTTTGGTGCAAAAATAGCAACAGCAAACCAAAACCAATCAGTCAAGTAAATAGGTTCGACAAAACCGAAGGAAAATCAAGTAATATTTATAATTTGGTAATTGAAGGAATAACTCATATATAAGAATATAAGAAATTAGGGCTTGTACACCTTACATACACCATAATTTGCAACAAGACATAAATTCTCTTTTACATAACCCAGTACCATAATTTGCAACAAGACATTAATTCTCTTTTACACAACCCATTATTTGCAGCAAGACATTGTTCTCTTTTACAACATATATGTAACATTATTGTAATGATTCAAATTTATAACCAGATCAATGATGAAGTTATGCTAAACCTTCATCACTTCTGAACATTTTCAACCCATATCCAAAAGGGAATAAGGGATCATAGTTAGCATCTCCAACATTTATAGGCAGTTGATCAGAAGACCTAAACCACGATACAGGCAATGTACCCACGAAATCATGATCTCCAAAGAGGCAATCAGTAATTCCCATGCCCTCACTTCCAGGTAGCCAGGCAGCAACTAGAGCATCTATCTTCTCCAGAACTCGTGGTTCAATGACCAAAGGCCTTCCAGATACAACAACCACTAGAGTAGGGACTTTACTAGCAACACGAGTAATCAGGTCTGAACCATTAAATGGGATACTAAGGCCAGTTCTATCTCCCAACCCTTCAGCATAAGGAACCTCACCAACTGCAACAATAGCACAAGAAAATTCTCCGCTTTCAATAATAGCCTCTGTTGGGCATTCTTCATACACAACTTCAGTTTCCACACTGACGGATTCTTGTATGGCCTCCAATATACTTGTACCTGTTGGTTTAGATAGCATAAATAGATGTTTCTTAACAAAATATGGCCCAGGGTGCAGATTTTATACTGCTTGTACTAATGAAACTAAAACTCTTTTTTTATATAAATAGAATAAATAAATTTAATCAAAAGCAGTGATGCATGGCTCAAAAAAATTGTGCTATCCGCATGTTAAGGAGCCATTGTGGCTGAACATAATTTTCCACAGAATTGGTTAGTTCAGTAATGATTGGCTAGTAACTGTTCATGGTAGCTTGCACTGTGGAAACTCTAAGCAGTTGCTTGGCTCTCAAATGGTAAATTAGTATCCAAGTGTCTCTTTTATTTATTTTTTGACTTTCAGTACAAACCAGGCAATGCCTTTATAGTCTAAAAATAAAAACAACCATAATATAATACTCCCTCCGTCCCAAAATAAAAACAACTTTGTACTAAAGCTAGTACAAAGTTGAGACACTTATTTTGGGACGGAGGGAATACTTGAACAGTCCACTGCAAACATCTTATATTTGAACTTAGAAGCAATAATTTCACATCTATAGTCATCATGGCAGTTAAAAATATGGCATAACTACTTAGTGGTTGGAATCTCCAAGGAGCGGACACAAAAAAAAATAGAAATTCTGAGGATCAGCAGTTTCTTCAGTACCAAGGCATTGGTAAGTGGATCCTCAAACAAATAAAATCATCCCGACATATTCCTGCAAAGCTGAGTTTGTGCTTACCAAGGGTTATCTTTCCACTGTCTCCATGCCAAGCTATTGTCCACCCACCGCACTGATATCCAATATTGTCAGCATGTGTCCCTGCAACGAGTATTCTTTTTGCATTTTTTGCCAATGGAAGGAAAGTTTCATTCTGCTTCTTGCCATTTTTCAGAAGTACCAAAGACTTTCGAACAGCCTCACGTGCCAGCAGCCGATGCTCCTGAAAGGTAAACAATTTAGCACATCGTATATGGTCACCAATATGTGAGACGATAGAAGCAGAAGAACAAATCTAACAATTTCACAGTAACAGCGAAAACATAGGTACGCGAACATGCATGCTACCTTACAGCCAACTACATCTAGTAGAGACGGATCTGAAAATGGATGCTCAAACACTCCAGATATGAACTTAACCCTTAGAATCCTCTCAACAGCATCATCAATTCGTGACATTGGTATCTCCCCTGTCTCCACCAAGAACACAAGATCTTCCAAGAATCTCTCAAATCTGTGAGGTATCATAATCTGTAGACTGATCAGAAAATACAAAAGAACGAGTCGCTTGAGAATATATCTTAAATGACCACATGATAACCAATACCATATCCATCCCAGCATTAACTGATTGCGCGACGCAATAGCGATAATCAGACCCTCGAGGCTCACAAAGCCTGTCAATACCCTCCCAGTCTGACACCACAAACCCCTGAAACACATGATGTCATGTTCACAAAATCATTCTTACTATTCAGAGCCGAGGTTTGCATGAATACAACAATCAAACACCATAGGCTCTACTACCTCGAAGCCTAACTTGCCCTTTAGAACATCCGTGAGCAAATGGCGGCTGGCATGTAACGGCTCCCCATTCCACTGAGAGTAGGATGCCATGACTGTCGCCACCCCTTGAGCTATGCAATCAGGGTATGGTTTCGTGTGGATCCTCTCCAAATCCTCCGTCGAGCAAATGGCGTTCCCCTCATTGACCCCCTTGTCAGTGCCACCATCCCCTACGAAATGCTTGGCACAAGCAAGCACATTGTCCCTGCAAATCACACAGACCCATTTCAACAAACGGGTTGCGGGCAATATAAGGAAATCACACTACTAAATCTCACCACTGGAATTACCTAACCGAAGCGAGGAACGGGTAACCGTGAGGGTGGTCTGCCGGTGGCTGGCCCTGCAGGCCGGTGACAATCGTGGTCAACGAGCGCACGATCTCCGGGTCCTCGCTGTAGCTCTCGTAGCATCTCCCCCACCTCGGATCCCTACAGACCTGTACACCGCCCACCAGACCAAACGCACATCAGAAGGAAACCCCAACAGACACCACCGGTTGATTCGGATGCTTTCTTGGTTTTGAATTTTTACTCACGGCGACGCAGGGTGCGAAGGCCCAGTGGATGCCGGTGGCGCGGACCTCGAGCGCCGTCGCCTCGCCGATCTTCCGCACGAGCTCCGCATCCCTGGAAGGAAGGAAGTCAACGCGGTGCGGTTCGTAAGCTCCTTTTTTTTATCCAAAGGAGGCCTAAAACAGAGCGCGGCGAGTGCGGCGGCGTGGTCAACGGGCGTCATGTACAGCGAGAGGTGAGTGGGTGGGTACCTGGAGGCCCCGAGGCCGACGTTGTGGGGAAAGACGTGGGCGCGGAAGACGTTGTTGTGGCCGTGGACGGCGTCGGTGCCGTAGAGGATGGGGACGGCGAGGCGGGAGGA
>NW_024117695.1:0-14138 GCF_003073215.2 Triticum urartu | reverse complement strand
TCATAGAAGTAGGAGCCCACCACATCTATGATGATACCGGGTTTTGTCACAATTATCGTCATAGAAGTGTCATATGTATGACACAAAAAAAATTTTGTTCGGCCCAAAATGTCACGGATGTGTCTTTTTTTTGTAGTGGTGAGTAATGAGTTAGTTGCAGGATGACGCATTACAGAACGAGTAAAGAGACTTGCCGGTGACAAGATTGAACTAGGTATGAAGATACTGACGATCGAATCTCGGGCAAGTAACATACCGATGACAAAGGGAACAACGTATGTTGTTATGCGGTTTGACTGATAAAGATCTTCATAGAATATGTAGGAACCAATATGAGCATCTGCTATTTGTTATTAACCGGAGATGTGTCTCGGTCATGTCTACATAGTTCTCGAACCCGTAGGGTCCGCACGCTTAACGTTCGATGACGATTTATATTATGAGTTATGTGATTTGATGACCGAAGTTTTTTCGGAGTCCCGAATGAGATTACGGACATGACGATGAGTCTGGAAATGGTCGAGACATAAAGATCGATATATTGGAAGGTTATATTCGGACACCGGAATGGTTCCGAAGTGTTTCGGGTATTTTCCGGAGTACTGGGAGGTTACCGGAACCCCCGGGATAGTAATGGGCCTTAATGGGCTTTAGGGGAAAGGAGAGAGGGGCCTAAAGGGGTGGTCGCGCCCCCCCCCCATGGTGGCTGGTCCGAATTGGACTAGGAGGGGGCGGCGCCCCCTCCTTCCTTCTCCCCTTCGTCCCCTTCCCTCCTTCTCCTAGTTGGAATAGGAAGGGGGGCGAATCCTACTTGGACCGGGAGTCCAAGTAGGACTCCTCCCTATGGCGCGCCCCCTATGGCCGGCCTCCTCTCCTCCCCCCTTTATATACGTGGGAGGGGGCACACCAAAGTTTCTCTTAGCCGTGTGCGGTGTCCCCCTCCACAGAAACACACCTCAGTCATATCGTCGTAGTGCTTAGGTGAAGCCCTGCGCCGGTAACTTCATCATCACCATCACCACGCCGTTGTGCTGGAGGAACTCTCCCTTGGCCGTAACTGGATCAAGAGTATGAGGGATGTCATCGAAGCTGAACGTGTGCTGAACACGGAGGTGCCGTACGTTCGGTGCTAGGATCGGTTGGATCTCGAAGACGTTCGACTACATCAACCGCGTTACTAAACGCTTCTGCTTTCGGTTTACGAGGGTACGTAGACACACTCTCCCCTCTCGTTGCTATGCATCACATAGATAGGTCTTGCGTGATCGTAGGTAAATTTTGAAATACTGCGTTCCCCAACACTCGGCCCTATCCAGCTGGTCGGGAGACAACGTGGTGAGTACCCCCTAGTCCAGGACACTGTCAATCGGAGCACGAGTAGTCGAAGTAGAAGCACTAACATTCCCCCTTAATTGAGAAAGTGCTTGACCCCAAGCCAGTGCATAATTAAGGAAAACGAGTCTTCGGTTCGATGGGGTCCTCCCAAGTATTGTCTAGTGCACTGACTCGAACCAGAGAATCAAGCCGTAATCCAGGAGTTGATCTCACCTTATTGCTTTTAGTAATGACTCATCAAACCTTGCATTGGGACTGAGGGATTGTCAGTCTTAGATGCTAAATGTGAGGATACCTGAGAAGTGGACGGGGGAACAACACGTCGAAGCTTAGACACATAAAAAAATACAGGGTACGCTTGAGAAGTTGAAGGTAGCTCCCGATGTTAATATGGAACAACACCAACACATGCTATAATCTTGTAAGGCCTAAAGTATTGGAAGTATGGGTCCTAGTTAGCTCGCTATGCCACCAAGCTTTGTTAGCATATATGGCTTTAACTTTAAGAAAACCATATTTGCCGACATGGAAGGAGCAATCAGAAAGCCTTGCCACCTTGCGTTTTCAACTGTTGGTTAGCTCTGTTGAGGTGAAATTTCATGTTATCAGTCATGGCACGACACTCCCGCAACCAACTCTGAACGTCAGAACTGGGTAGCTACTCTGTATAACTTCAATGACCCCACAATCTTTGTTCATATCCATAAAGCATTTTGAGAATGGATAAAATCCAACAAATAAAAGATAGGTAGTGCTCAATGCTCTACCGAAGAAGTCATTTAGACCATTTATGCAGGCAAGAATGCACAAAACAACGCACGTAAATATCACGGAAGGCATCGATTCACTCCTTCTATTTTGACCTTTTGTTTGAGGGTTCTTTCCTCGGTCGGGTATTTTTTTAGATGATTGATTTGGGTTGTTCTCATCCTGGAGGAGAAGACTAGCCTACACTTAGGTACAATAGATCAAAAGAAGATGGAGTACCTTCGAATCCGAGACATCTTTCACTTAAACAAAGAAGAAGATGCTGCTTGTGAGCTCTTTCTCTATCCAATATAGACCAAATGCACCAGGGAAAGCTTGGCTAAAAGGTTAGTCGAGGAGTAAGTTATAGGTTGACTTGTGGGGTAATCTCTCATTAACCCACTCTATCCAAAACCCATAGATTCGCATGAAGTTCCATCAGTAGTTTAGGTCGGGATGGGGAATAGGGCTGGATCTTCGATGTGATTGTTCACCAGTGTCTTTCCAGCCATCTAAAGCCGTAAATAAAAGGCTCGTGCTATGTTTCCCTCAACATCCACCTATGGGGGACTCACTCTAGAAACCATTGTTGTCTGCATAAGACAATACATACAACAAATTCAATGCGTTGCTTCGTATACTAGATAAGGACTTTGTTAAAGTTAAATAACAGAGCTTTTTAGGCCCATTCACTTTACTTGATACTTCGCACCTTGGCCGTTTGGATCATGCCCCGGAGCGCTAAGGCGATCAATGATAGCAACAATGTTGAGTATGATGTTGTTCCTATGGAAATAACATGGCGGCAGGAGGGGGCAAAGGAGATATTGTTTGTGGTATAATCGGTTTGTAGCGGGAATATTATGAGTCGATGTAACTAGGGGAATCAACATTTGTAAGAGCAAGCATCCCCAGTAAGGAGAACTGGAGTCCGGACCAGACAACCCCAGTAAAGCTTAAGCTTCAAGAGCGCCCTATCACTAGACTAACATAAATGGAACTTATCCAAGACTTAACTCAAAAGAGCAACTATGTAGATAAGTATACTTGACTTGAAAAGATGTCTCTATACCGACTTCCTCCACATATATCCCTTTTTCGGAACTAAGGTGAAATAAGAAACCAGACGCAGCGAGCCCACATCTAGAGACATGGTAGGACCTCGTACCCATGCCTATTTTAACCAGTGTTTACACCCAAAAAGGTTTTTAAAGGTCTGGTTAAAAAACTACAATTTAATTCGACAACAATAACTTGTCTGACTCTGTGTCGTAGTGCTCATCCTCTCATGGGTTCAATAACCCTAGGTCACTCCTTGAGGAAAAGGTACATGCACCTTCTACTATTCAAACTGAATCTCAAAGGGCACTAGGCCACCCCCGGTGTATTGTACCGTCAGACAAGTCATCTAACTAGAATCAGGGCACCTTCATGAATTTGCTGCTTCGCCAAAACCAACTAATCACCTCCTTTCCTCCATCGAAAGATGCTTAGCTAGAAGCGACGAAGGAGGGGAGCTGGGGGAGGCCGATGATGGCCGTGAGGGCTGTCCTAGAAGCTTTGCCCCTTTGCTTTACATAAATTGTTATGAACTTACTAAATGCCCTTATTTATTCTCCCAAAATGCCAGCAAATTTAATAGTTCCATCTGCTCTTCTTAACTTAAGGTCGAAGGTCGTCATCCTTTTTATTCAGGAACCCTTTTATTTGAGGGTGTATCCCCGAAAGGGGAGGGTGGCCGAGGGGTCAAAAGCGGCATACTATAAAGTTGTTGGGGCGCGTTTGATAGCCTGGATGGTGGTAAGTAGACTACATGTGGAAGAAATCTTTTGTTTCGCATGGTGTTTGCTTGCCCGGGTTGCATCTGATTCCTGCATCACACAGTGTTTAAAGCCCCATCGGGCCTGATTGAGGAGAACAGCTGATTGATGACCCACAAGTATAGGGGATTAACCGTAGTCCTTTCGATAAGTAAGAGTGTTGAACCCAGCGAGGAGCAGAAGGAAATGACAAGTGGTTTTCAGCAAGGTATTTTCTGCAAGCACTGAAATAGTCGGCAACATGTAGTTCGATAGCAAGATAATTTGTAACAGACAAGTAACGATAACGGTAAATAAAGTGCAGCAAGGTAGCCCAATCCTTTTGTGGCAAAGGATAGGCCAAAACGGTCTCTTATAATAAGCAAATTGTTCTTGAGGGCACACGGGAATTTCATCTAGTCACTTTCATCATGTTGGTTTGCTTTGCATTCGCTACTTTGATAATTTGATATGTGGGTGGACCGGTGCTTGGGTGTTGTTCTTACTTGAACAAACCTCCCACTTGTGATTAACCCCCTCGCAAGTGTCCACAACTACGAGAAAAATATTAAGATAAAATCTAACCATAGCATTAAACATTTGGATCCAAATCAGTCCCTTATGGAGTAGTGCATAAACTAGGGTTTAAGCTTCTGTCACTCTAGCAACCCATCATCTAATAACTACTCCACAATGCATTCTCTTAGGCCTAAAGATGATGAAGTGCCATGTAGTCGACGTTCACATGACACCACTAAGAGAATCACAACATACATATCATCAAAATATCGAACACATATCAAGTTCTGATCTTTACTTGCAACATGACTTCTCCCGTGATATCAAGAACAAAAGTAACTACTCACAAATAATGTTCATGCTCAAGATCAGAGGGGTATTAAATAGCATAATGGATCTGAACATATAATCTTCCACCAAATAAACCATATAGTAATCAACTACAAGATGTAATCAAGACTACTAGTCACGCATAGATACCAATCTGAGGTTCTAGTACAAAGATAAACACAAGAGATGAATTAGGGTTTGCGAGAACATAGTGTTGTTGAAGATGTTGATGGAGATTGGCCTTCCAAAGATGAGAGGGTTGTTGGTGATAATGATGGCTTCGATTTCCCCTTCCGGGAGGGAAATTCCCCCGGCGGAATCACTTCTCCAATGGGCAAAAGTGCTCATGCCCAAGTTCCACCTCGAGACGGCGGCGCTCCATCCCGAAAGTCCTCTCCTTTTTTTGGGAAAACTTTGTTTTTGCCACTCTAGTTTTTGCCCACTTTGCTTATGCCGCTCTAGAATTTAACACTTCACTTTTGCCACTCATAGCTTTTGACAATATATCAATTTTGCCATTCAGTGGCAAAAGCAAAATTTTCATAGTGGCAATTGTGATACATTGCAAAACTTAAGAGTGACAAAAGTGAAATGAAAAATTATCGTTTTTGCCACTGAATGGCATTTGTGATGTATTGTCAAAAGCTAAGAGTGGCAAAAGTAAGATGTCAAATTCTAGAGTGGCATAAGTAAAGTGGGCAAAAACTAGAGTGGCAAAAACAAAGTTTTCCCTATTTTTTTATAGGTCAAAATGATCTATATACCAGAAGATGGGCACCGAAGGTGGACTGGGCTGACCACAACCCACTAGGGGACGCCTGGGGGGCCTAGCACGCCCTGGTGTCTTGTGGTCACCAGGTGGCCCCCTCCAGTAGTTATTTGCTCTATTATTTTTTTTATATTTCAAAATAATTCTCCGTAAATTTTTAGCTTGTTTAGAGATGTATAGAATAGGTGTCCTGACATAGGCTTTTCAGGTCCAGAATTTCAGCTACCGGTATTCTCCATCTTTGTGTAAACCTTGCATATTATAAAAGAAAAGACATTAGAATTACTTCATAAAACATCAGTATATGTAAAAATATTATAAATAATAGTAGGAAAACATGATGCAAAATAAACATATCACTGATTCATCTGCTTCCACACATGTAGACTCGCGCGGATCACGGTCTGAGAAAGATTATCTTTTTTTCGTATGAAGTTGCATCCTCCTCCCAGAGCGCATGCCAGAAGTAGACACAAACAAACAATGCATGCTACCAACGGAAATTACCATCAATCACCATGCATCAGACCAAATTACATGCGTACATTGTTTTTTCTCAACCAGGCCTCCTTAGCCTGGCTCATTTGACGCATGCAGCCTGTTTCAATTGTTGCAGTCTACCTAATATGCTCTTGAAGGTTTCCTACGTAGGTCCATTAATCTATATTTTGGGATGAAAATGTCGAAAATACGTAGGAGTACCCAGGTGCTTCACCCTCCTATGTTCGAAAATAATTTAGTAAATAAAAAAGTCCAAAAAATCCTAAAACTTTTATGGTATCAAACATGACCAAATATTGCTCTCGTATAAAAAGATTAAACAGAGAATGACTATCATTGTATCCGAGGTCAAAGATTTCAAAAAAAAAAAGCTAGATACAAGTGCTATTCATGCTATATTATTGTCATAATTTTGTTTTGTTTTTTACCTTGAAGTCAATGGGAATAATTTCTTTGCCAAACTTTTTATATGAGTACAATACCTGGTTATATTTGATTCCAAAATGTTTCAAGATCTTTTGAGTTTTTTTAGTACTAAATAATTTTGGAATGTAGGGGTGCAGCACCCGAGTGTTCACGCTTTCATCAAAATATATATACTATTGTCAGAAAAAAATACTGGGACTGAGCATGTCATATCCCATCAATGGGCCTGACAGGAACTCGTAGGCTTTTAAGACTGGGGGTCATTTTTTTATAGTTTCCTCTCGGGCTTGACAGGACACCGGCCCAGGCTCCGCCACCGGTCCAACCCCGTCTCTTCCTCCTCCTCCCCTTTCTCCTTGTCCTTGGTCCATTTCCTTCTCAAGACCAAGAGTCTTCACTCTCCAGCAAGCCCTTTCAAAAAAAGAATCTCCAGCAAGCTTCGTTCTTCTCGGCGACGGGTACGACTTCGGTTCCGGAGGTAAACCCAGGTCTTCCTTCTCCGTCCTCTGACTCTCATTGCTAGTTTTCGTCTCGATTCCCTTGTTCTCGCGGTCGATTTTCTCCCGGATGTCCACACGAACGATTCTTCGCCAACGACCCGGCCCGATTCCTCCAGTAGCGCTTTCCGCATCCTTGAACAGCTTCGATGCTCTAGTACTACTCTGTCGGGTTTGTGATCTGACTTGGCCTCAGTGCGCGGGTTGCCGAGTTATTATCTCAGCATTTATTTGGATTTGTTTTCTTGCTTCCCACCACAACTTGGAGTCAGGTCGATTTATTACACTCCTAAATGTTTGCATCCCGAAGGCGGACAGGAGCCTCATTGTACTACTCTTCTCTTGTGGTGATTTTCCCCTTGTTCCGCTAGGGTTTTATATGTTAAAATCTTTTTTTTTGCAGTATATTCTAGTGGCTGATGCCACACTTGTTGATTGAAAATCGTGTTGTTCTAATTTTCCATATACTACGCTACATAGTGACAGCAGCATTGGAAGCATTTCTATTACTCTAAATCGCTGTTAATATATACTACACGAAAAATAGAAGATATTTCATCCCAAAACAGCTTTACAGGTAACACAACTGACACCTTTTCCTCACAAATACACAACTCGGAAATTTAAACCAGTTAATACCCATGTTCAGTAAGCAAAAAAATTATGACGAGAAATCAGAATAGTCCATTAGTTAATTTCAGGCTTTCATACTACTGGTGAAAAATTACTGTTGGTCGCTTACGTTTCATGTTCAGTAAGCAAAAAAATTATGACGAGAAATCAAAATAGTCCATTAGTTAATTTCAGGCTTTCATACTACTGGTGAAAAAATACTATTGGTCACTTAAGATTGATCACTATTTCCTTTTTTTCTCTGTGCTAACTTGCAGCTTCAAGCCATCCAGGCCAAAATGGGTTCAGCTGGGGATGAGTTCACCCCACTGTCTCAGTTAGAATATGGAATGGACAAATGTAAAGTGCGGGTGCGCGTCTCGCGGCTGTGGGAGTCCTTCAATCCAAAAGATGACACTTTGTTCGGCCTTGACTGCCTTCTGATCGACGAGGTGATGCATTCCCTACCTTAAGTTGAACGTTAAACCGATAAATCACATTGCTTGCTGGCTACTAACCTTAAATTACCATCCTTTGAGTCTTCAATGCACTGATTCTTCTGGTTGTTTTCCACTTGTAGGGTAAAACTATGCAGGCGCGTGTAGAACCCGGCGATATAGAGTGGTTTGAAGATCTGCTAGTTGAAGGGAAGGTCTATGCCTTGTCAGATTTTCATGTTGATTCGCAGAGAGACTACTATATGTCCTGTAGCAATGAGTGGACTATGTACTTTGGGAGGCAGACGGTGGTCACTGAGATAGAAGTAGATATTGATTCGATACCCCTCCACAGCTTTGAGTTTGTGAAATTTAAGGATCTCCGTTATAGGTGTGACGACAACAGCTTATTGACAGGTAGGTTCTATTGGAACTGAATATTTGATCAGAGTCAGACCTGCCACATGTGTATCTCGTAATCTCATTCATTTTCTTACATGTGCTGATATAAATTGTGCAGATGTTCTGGGTCACGTAGTGTATGCCGGGGAGCTACAGGAAGTCTTGAAAAAATCACGTGTTATAGAAATTTGCAATGCAAGAATTCGGGATTTGAGGTAACGGAATACAGTTCTTTCTTTTGGATGATTGACGTCCATTGATAGCTCCTCACTGCTGGAGTTACCATTTACAGAGGAAGGGCACTGAGTGTCACACTATATGGAGATATTGCTTCTGGTTTTGCTGAGGATATGCTGGAGAAAGGCCAAGACACCTCACTTGTTGTTGTCTTTGCAGGGATGTCTGTTACTTCCTCATCATCAGGTTAATCCTTGATCCGCCGTTACATTTGTCGGTTTCTACCATGGGATACTGTTGAAATACAGTCCTTTCTTTCTTGTAAAACTTTAGTCTGTCTATCATTCGATGCAATAGTGTGCACTGTGCACTGAAATCTTCTTGTGCCATTTGTTTGTGATCTTTGGTTGTTATAGTTTGCTCTACAACATCTTAAAAGTACTATCTGGATTTGGAAATACCAGAGGTGCAAGAATTCCGTGCGAAGTGAGTGGACTTCATAAAGTTTATACACCTTTGTTGATGATTGATCTAAGTTGTACTTGTACATTGCTAACTGGTTCGCGTGCACACAGTTTGCTCATTCAGCAGGCAAACCCTGTTCCAGAAAAAACTCCAGCTCAGAAGCTGGCCGAGAGTTGGCGAACAATCGAACAGCTAAAAAGCCTCGATCGAGAAGAGTACGATGAGGTAAATCAAGTTTGCTGCTCTTCTCGTTTATGTGTGCAAAGCATATCCGTTTCACTCACGTATCTGTGTTCACTTGCAGGATACCATGTTTTTGTGCAGAGTCTCCCTGATAGACATAGATTGCACCAGTGGTTGGTGTTATCTTGGATGCGACACCTGCCAAAAGTCGATGTCCAGGGCTCCAAGGAAATACAGGTGTGCCCGATGTGGCCCGATGATGCCAGTTCAGTGGTAGGGACCTGCAACGCTATGGTGCCATTGCCTCATCGGTTCTCAGTGCATACTTGCTCTTTCATGAGTCACTGATTACCACACTTATGTTCTGGCCTTGTGGGCATGCTAGGTACAAGCTGAAGGCGAAGGTGCAGGATGCTACAGGCGCAATGAACCTGATGATCTTCTGTGAGGTGGCGGAGGAGCTGGTCGGTGTCTCCGCGGAGGAGCTCGTCAATAAGATCAATGACGATGATGAGTGGTACACCCTGCCAGATGAAATTGAGGATCTTATTGGCTCGACGCACACCTTCAAGGTTTTCGACAAGCACATGGACAGGAGCTTCTCGGTGAGGTCGATCATGGACGATGCTAGCGTCCCAGCCCCTGCTGCCGCCGCTAGTCAATGCAAGGAGGAGAAGGCTGGCCCTGAGGGGAGCCAGAAGCCTAACAAGCGCCTGCGAGGGGACGACGACTCGATCAACCTAGATCTAGGGCTATAGTGTATCTAGGGTAATGCATCTGAAAGGATCAGCCAATGGAGCTTTCTGTTCTCCTTCTTCTACCTGGGAACAACTGCATCTACTGCTGTGAGTCACTGGATCTAGTGTTGGTGCTGGGTAAAAGACCAGAACCCGTTTAATCCTTTTGAACATTGTTTCCCTTGTTATCATGGTTGATGGAAAATGGGCTTTAGCCCATTTTGGTGACCAGATGCTGTTCGTTGTGGAATCAATGGTGCATGAGGCAAGTTTTCAGATTTTCACCCAAATCAAGTTTTCACTGGACACATCGCCAGTAGAGTAAATTTGAAATGAAGTAAACTATAATGAAGCTTACAAAGGTGGACAGGGCAAAGCCAGTGAAGTTTTGACCACACCTAGCTGCTTGAGGTCATGTTCTTAACTGTTGCTATTGAACATGAGAATAGAAAAGAATTTCCATTTTATACTTCTCAGGTTTGGACAAAGTTTGGACTACACTGAAGTTTCAATGTATTTATAAACAGTGTGAACGTTCTCACTGTTGCAGAACTCACCACCGTTGTCGTTGGCATAGCTCCTCACATTTTAATCGTTGGCTATCTCATAATGCCCATGATACAACGTTTGATGATAGAACAGATACACTTCTTCTATTAGTAGTTGTGAGCCATGAGAGAGGGTGCGGGCCCTGCGCCCAGGGTGGGGGGGGGGGGGGGGCGGCCGGAGCAGATTCCGATGCGGATCTGGATCAGGAAGTCCCTCATTTGGCCCCCGCCAGATGGAGGATCCATTTCGAGGATGGCCAGAAGATTGGATCAGGGAGGGACGGATTCCTCTACAATCATGCGTCGTCAAGATGGACGACGGTTCGAGATCGAGATCATGACATCCTCGCGGGCCGCTATTTGGACGCGGATGAACGGATTCATGCAGGTGCGTGTTTCACTATTGATGATTTCCAGATTGTTGTTCTTGATTGTGTGCAGGAGAGTTTGCATGAGGAGGAGCCAATTGAAGTTGTCGATCTAGTGTCGGACTCCGAGACCATAATACCTAAGCCGAACATCGGAGGAAGGTTTTGGGTTCTCGCGGACCACGAAGACAACGTGGGCGGGCGCGTCTTGCCAATGACTACTGACGTAAAGACCAAGTTATCCACACCTCTGTGTGAATCGTTCTCGATGCTCGCGCCGGCCAAGGGGCACAAGGACAGGAAGGTTTTGGATCAAAAATCGGAGGGGCTCGGTAAACCCTCGTCGATGAAGATCAAGCCATGGAAAGGTTCCCTTCCCAAGGTAACTTTGGTGCCTCATACTTTGTCAGATTATTTCCCCTCAGATGGATGGACGAGGGTTACGCGCAAGAAAAAGAAACAAGGTCCGGCAGCACTTCAACCGCCGCCGCCGGCCGCCGATCCGGGCGGCGCGTCGGTGCGTTTGAATCTCCTGCTTGGGATTGTTGGGCCAGAGGCTGTTTCGGCTGTGCATAGCCCGAGTCGGGCTGGGTATGAGGCCCAGTGTACGGCCCGGGTGATGCCGTTGGATCTAGTGCCCGATGGGCTGCATGGGATGATATCGAGGTGCGAGTCACATGCAAGATCGATATCGCCGCGACGTAGAGTCGCTCGACCTGGTTTTCCTTCTTCATCACTGGGACGCGCCGCGAGGATCGCAGTGGTTTTCCTTCTTCATCGCTGGGACGCGCCGCGAGGATCCCACCACTGCGCCGCTCCCAGATCGTGGGCATGGCCGGGCAAGGGCGTGGACAACCGCCGCCGCACAAGGCCGCTCCGCCGCCGCCACAAAAGCAACCGCCCCCGCCCAACCGGACTGCACCCCCGGCCCCTAACCCTAGGGCGCCGCTTCAGGCCAACCCTAGGCCAGTTCTGCCGCCGTAGAGAGCCGGGCAGCAGCTGCAGCATCACACGACGGTGCAGACCCCTTCGGCGGGATAGGCACCGCGCCCGTCGAGGATCGCGCTGCCAGTGCTGGTCGCGGGGTGGATGGATCTCACCAGACTGCTCAGGGCGTTGCGACGGGTCGGGCCGTTAATAGCTCGGCGCAGGCTGCGCGCGGTCCCCCTCGAGGCCGGTGGGGCGACGACGGTATAAATTCATATGGAGATGGACAACACCGGGGATCGTCATAGACCGGGGGTGACCGTGGATACGCGTGGCAAAGTGACGGCTCTGAGGAGAGGCCGTTTTTCACGCCATTGGGAAACTTCATGGAGGGGGCGTCTGGGCCGGACTATCATTCTCGGGGTGGCTACCGGGGTTTTCATGGTGGTCGGGGCGGGGCTAGGCATCCGTCCCACTACAGACAGCGCCCCCCTCCTCCACCGTCGCCGGCCACGACCATCACGGCGGACGTTGATGCCCTCGGTACGAGCAAGCCGTCGGAATCTATGGACGTGCAGTCCACAACCTTAACAGGAGAGGCCATGGAAGTGGTTACTGCGCTGGCTTCTACCAAGGCCCCGGTGCCCTCGCAGGATGGGGCCAAGGGTCGTGATCTTGGTTCTGACAGAATTTTGGACAAGGATGGTGAGCAGGCTGCTAAGTGGGCGCGCAAAAAAGAGAGGATGATTTGTTACCGTTGCGGTGAGCAAGGACACTTTATTGCAGAGTGTAACACAGAGTTGTGTGACACGTGTCTAAAACCTGCTCATGAATCGGGTGTGTGTCCAGTGCTGATGCAACCTTTGCTGACAGTGACCATGTATGGGGTGTGCTGTGAGGACTTGATGTTCTTTGAGTCACCCGCGCCGGCAGTAATTCCGGATTCACCGCACAACTTGATTACAGGGTTGGTCAAGGTCACGAAGGGTTACTTATCTGAGGCACAAGTTATGCAACGTCTGAATGAGCTTGCTCCCGGGAACTCCCGTTGGGAGCTTATCCGACTGGATGATAATTTATACAAGGTTAATTGTCCGTCAGTGGAAGAGCTGAAGAAACTCCTTAAGTTTGGTATAGCTCGAGTGCCGGGTACCGAATGTATTCTTGAATTTGATGCTTGGAAGCAAAAAGAACCCAAAGACACACCTTTGTATCAAGTCTGGGTTTGTTTTTGGGGGCGCCCTCCATGCCTCTCAGTGATGCTAGGGTGGTTTGCAGTCTTGGGTCTTTGATCGGAAAGACCGAGCAAGTGGATATGCAGTTTACTCGGACTCATGGGGTGGCCAGCTTACTTGTCAGTGTTCGATCTATTGAGCATATTCCGGATGTGGTTCCGTGGACGCATGAAGGAATGGTTTACAAACTAGATATTGAATTAGAGGACGCTGAGATGTTTCAGGAAGCAGTACTAGGTGGAGGTGATGTGGACATGTCTGATAAAGATGATGATACTGGCGATAGGGAGAATAACGGTGGTGATGGAGCCCGTAAGGGTTCAGATGCGGCTGCAAGTCGACCCGATCCGCAGGCGCCGGAAAGGGGCTCAGTGCCGATTTCGTCCCCACCTGTTCACACTCTGAGGTTTGTGAAGGAAATATGCCCTAGAGGCAATAATAATGTTATTATTTTATTTCCTTATATCATGATAAATGTTTATTATTCATGCTAGAATTGTATTATCCGGAAACATAATACTTGTGTGAATACATAGACAAACCAAACGTCACTAGTATGCCTCTACTTGACTAGCTCATTAATCAAAGATGGTTATGTTTCCTAACCATAGACATGTGTTGTCATTTGATTAACGGGATCACATTATTAGGAGAATGATGTGATTGACATGACCCATTCTATTAGCTTAGCACCCGATCGTTTAGTATGTTGCTATTGCTTTCTTCATGACTTATACATGTTCCTATGACTATGAGATTATGCAACTCCCGTTTGCCGGAGGAACACTTTGTGTGCTAACAAACGTCACAACGTAACTGGGTGATTATAAAGGTGCTCTACAGGTGTCTCCAAAGGTACATGTTGGGTTGGCGTATTTCGAGATTAGGATTTGTCACTCCGATTGTCGGAGAGGTATCTCTGGGCCCTCTCGGTAATGCACATCACATAAGCCTTGCAAGCATTGCAACTAATGAGTTAGTTGCGAGATGATGTATTACGAAACGAGTAAAGAGACTTGCCGGTAACGAGATTGAACTAGGTATTGAGATACCGACGATCGAATCTCAGGCAAGTAACATACCGATGACAAAGGGAACAAACGTATGTTGTTATGCGGTCTGAC
>NW_024117694.1:0-9725 GCF_003073215.2 Triticum urartu | reverse complement strand
AGTCATATTTTGTTCTAAGTATCGAGTTGTAATTCTTGAATTGTAAGTAAATAAAAGTGTGATGATTATTATTATTAGAGCATTGTCCCAAGTTAGGAAAGGATGATGGAGTCTATGATTCCCCCACAAGTCGGGATGAGACTCCGGACGAAAAATAATAAAAAAAGAAAAGAAAAGAAAAGGAAGCCATAAAAAGGAGAAAAGACCCAAATAAAAAAATGAGAGAAAAAGAGAGAAGGGATAATGTTACTATCCTTTTACCACACTTGTGCTTCAAAGTAGCATCATGATCTTCATGATAGAGAATCTCATATGTTGTCACTTTCATATACTAGTGGGAATTTTACATTATAGAACTTGGCTTGTATATTCCAATGATGGGCTTCCTCAAAATGCCTTAGGTCTTCGTGAGCAAGCGAGTTGGATGCACACCCACTTAGTTTTTTTTGTTGAGCTTTCATACACTTATAGCTCTAGTGCATCCGTTGCATGGCAATCCCTACTCACTCACATTGATATCTATTGATGGGCATCTTCATAGCCCGTTGATATGCCTAGTTGATGTGAGACTATCTTTTCTTTTTTTTTCTTCTCCACAACCACCACTCTATTCCACATATAGTGCTATGTCCAAGGCTCACACTCATATATTGCGTGAAGATTGAAAAAGTTTGAGAACATCAAAAGTATAAAACAATTGCTTGGCTTGTCATCAAGATTGTGCATGATTTAAATATTTTGTGTGTTGAAGATAGAGCATAGCCAGACTATATGATTTTGTAGGGATAACTTTCTTTGGCCATGTTATTTTGAGAAAACATAATTGATTTGTTAGTATGCTTGAAGAATAATTATTTTTATGTCAATATTAAACTTTTATTTTGAATCTTTCGGATCTGAACATTCATGCCACAATAAAGAAAATTACATTGAGAATTATGCTAGGTAGCATTCCACATCAAAAATTCTGGGGGCAAATATACCTTTCACTTTGCCATCCTTCTTATATGCAAAATACTTGGGGCAGTTCCGCTTCTAGTGACCAGTTTCTTTGCAGTAGAAGCACTCAGTCTCAGGTTTAGGTCCAGACTTGAGCTTCTTCACTTGAGCAGCAACTTGCTAGCTGATTGCTCTCTGACTAAAGCGCCAGAAAAGCTCCTGTCTGCTAGGACTACGTCAGTATTTCCCCAAAGAGGAATGGATGATGCAGCACAATGACGGTAGGTATTTCCCTCAGTGAAGAAACCAAGGTTATCGAACCAGTAGGAGAGCCAAGCAACACAACGTAAACAACACCTGCACACAAATAACAACACCTCGCAACCCGACATGTTAAAGGGGTTGTCAATCCCTTTCGGGTAACGATGCCAAAAAATTGTAGTAGATTAAAATAATAGATTACAAATAAAATAAAATACAACAAAGTATTTTTGTATTTTGGTTTAATAGATCTGAATAAAAATGTAAAGGAAAAGTAGATCGCAAGCAAATATATGAGGAAGAAGACCTGAGAGTTAGATCGGTCTCACAATAAGTGACATATCGCTTTCTCTCTCTAAAAAAGAGCACAACGAGATATATATATCTGGCCTGTATACCGATTCCTAATACGAATCCCCTATGGGCGGACGACTACTATGCCTTCCCTCGTTCGCGTCCGGTCGCTGTGTTAGATCGGTTCCGTCCGTTTTTTCTTTCTTTCTGTTGTGAGTTCTTTGGTTTCTTTGTTTTTTCATCGGTTTTCATTGGTTTTTCTTTTTTCTTCATTATCTTTTTAGTTTTCTTTGTTTTTAATGGTTTTCTTTAGTTTTCCTTATTCATTTTCTTCATTATACTATGGTTTTTTGTTTTTTGGTTTATTCACTTTTCTTTTTGTTTTTTTGTCAATTTTTTTGTTTTCTAAACACATGTCTACTTTTTCATACACGTTGAACACTTTTCGCATACATGTAAGCATGTTTTATGCACGTTTAACATTTTTCAAATACAGTTTTAATATTTTTATTAAAGCATGTGTTGAATATATTTCAAATACGTGTAATTTAAAAAATACATTTTGAAACATTTTTCCGATGATAAAAGGCATTTTTGAAATATGAAAACAATTTGTGTACATTACACAAGCATTTTTTGAAAATGTCAAGAACACCTTTTTGAAACTTGTGAAGTAAATTATCTTTGAACGCACGAAACATTTATTTTGAATTACGTTGGCATTTTTTTACATTGTACAAACATCTTTTTAAATGTCACACACGTATTTTTTTTGAAATGTGTGACATTTTGTAATTGTCACAAACAATTTTCATACACATGATTAACATTTATAATATTTTCATTCCTGTTATACTTTTTTTGTGTATGTAAAAAATATTTTTATACATATTTAACATCTTCCAAATGCAAGATTAACAGTTTTTTAAAATTTTATGTGTTTATATTCAGAAATATAAACAAAAGTAAAAAAATAAAACAAAAATGTCCTGGAAAACGAAAAAATGAAATAAAAATATGAATGATGTCAGTATGACGCTACAACTGGTTATTGGACCGGCCCAGTACGGACTCCCTGCAGGCGAGCTGTGCCTAGACATCGCGGCGAGCGATACATAGATGCGCCCCAGCCCGTCTAGCATTCTCTGTTCAGCACCGAAGCTCATGCGGGATTGCAACCACATCCAATGGCCACAGAGGCAGTGAACGGTTTAAAACAACAATGGCCTGATAGGGTTGGAAAAGTGCATAATTAAAATGTCTCTAAATATAATAGATGAGAGAGAGGGAATAGGAACGAGTGTCGGGAGAGGGGACAAGGATGCACATCGGTGGGGTGTGCCCCACGCATGATGTGACCAGCAACATGGACGACAGATGACGCCTTGGTCGAACGAGGGCACACGGGCGACCGGCGCTACGAGCGACCGGTGGCCCGGCTGGAAACATTTTTCTTAGTAAATACTCCCTCCGTTCCGTTTCAAAATAGATAACTCAACTTTGTGCTAACTTTAATATGAAATTAGTATAAAGTTGGGTCATTTATTTTGGAACGGAGGGAATAGTATATGTATGATTTGTAACTACATGCCAAGGTTTTTACCCTGCAAAAAAATAAAAACCCTACATGCCAAGTTTTAAACAGATGTGCTTATTTTCAAACCAAAAGTACATAACAACAGGGTGCTTTATATATGAAATGGGGCGAAAGTCTTTTTCAATAACAACAAGGTGCACATCCATAAGTCCATTGAATGAGGGAGTATCCATGCATGTTGAGAATCTAGAGTGGGATAGGTTCGATGAACTGCTGCTGGATCTTGTCTTTGTTGCCACTTGTGAATGTGTACAGGTTAATATTGCCACGGTACATCAAGGTCATGCTCTTGGTCAGTCTGATGATTCGTTCTAAAGGCAGGAGCATAGCACGACGGTCAAATCGTGCCTGATTGGTAGTTTTCCATGCATCTTCAACCAGTTTACCCACCGCGGCCATTGCTACCTCACCCGTAACATGATGTTGGTTGATATAGCTATCTACTGAGCTGGCCACATCCAGTTTGTTCTTCCCGTGCTGTCAAGTGTGAACACACGAATATTTACAAAATTAGACAATTCACTTTACTCTACAATTATTTAAGGATAATCACCAAGTAAATGAACAATTGAATGTGCACACGCACACACATATATGTACCTGAAATGCAGTCATGTCATTCATGAAACGTGCCACCTCACTGCAAGCCTTCACGGCATCGGTGCAACCAATGGCCCACTGGAATGTTTCCTCAGTTACTTCGTCGCCCATACCAATGAGTGAAGTCACGAATGTAGCTGGAGCACCTGTGGAGATAACAGAGTTCTTGATGTGATCTTGAAAGCTTGGTATGTAATTGCTATGGAACCATTCAGATTCTTGTTGGTAATGCCTGCATAGAGTTTGGATCTGTGTGCATATATACAGGAGGAGAACTTTAGATTACGAACAATAATTATATGATCTTTGATAGTACTAATTGATAACGAAACCGGTAGATAAATATATACCGCTTTCCTAGAATAAACCATGCGGTACTTGTGATCTTGTTTCAGTTCATCCTCCAACTCTCTGAAGATATTCATCAGCTTGACATAGTATTTTTTTAAGTACACTGGTAAAATAGGGATAGCACTCTCGTCCCATCTGCATGTACTTAAGTCATCACTAACTATTATTCCCTCTGTTCGTAAATATAAGTCTTTCTAGAGAGTCCAACAAATGACTACATACGGAGCAAAATGAGTGGATCTACACTCTAAAATATGTCTACATACATTTATATGTTGTTGTCCATTTAAAATGTCTAAAAAAACATAGAAACGGAGGGAGTAGTTATAAAATACTACCATCTACGAGAGGAGGGCAGATTCAAGGACCAAAGGAGATTACTACTAACCTTTGTATCGCTTCGTTGATCTTTCGACCCTCTTCCAAGGTAGCTTGCATATCAAAAGTGTCATCTAGCAGAGATATTAGCACACATATCTTGGCAAGGATTATCCGTGCATGTGCATATTGTTTCTCATAGTGTATTGTGTAACACCAGAGGTATATTTCAACGGTACGATGCCGAGAGTAGCTTAGTCCCACTTCTTCATATAGATCATTTCCCCACCTTAAGTATACATCAGTTAATAGGATATTGTATTAACTCTTTTACTTATTATATATTCATCATGATATATAAGCTCAATTTGTAATCATGGCTGATTAATCTAAATATAATTAAATCGTAACTAAATGCATATATTTTCATCCATGATAGAACTGTATATGTTCAGCGCATACGTACCGACAAAAATCCTTGAGCTCTTGCTGGTGAAGACGTTGCAGAAGATTAAATTCGAGCTTTGCAAGTTCTAGCACATAGGGGTTGCATGCTTTCTCTTGTTTGTATTCCTCAATGTAATAAGGCGCATCCACTCTACTCAGAGTCCTTGGTAATGGTATCTCAAGGCTTCGTTTGACTTGCTCAGATAAAGGGTATTTAAGACTGCCACTCATAGATTCAAGATGGTGCCTTGCAAAGGCCATGGCTTCATCGAGTTCAGATTCGCCATTGACAGAAAGGTAAGCTGCATTGTATAAACTTAACAGTCCCCTCGGTTCATTAGTTATATCCTTGTTGAAGCTACCATCTTCTCCCTTGAACTTATTGAATACATCTGCAATAGAAAGTGATGTAATATAAGTTGAACCAGCTTCATGGAAGCATTTAACTAGGATTGTACTTTACTAAACAGCTCCAACCAGTAAATTCTATGTGCCAATTTTTTCCAAACTACCATTTTGAATGAAACCAGTTGGAATTATATGTACCAAGCCCATAAAACAATTATTATAATTCTTAAATAAATCGTAAAGACAACTAGCCCATTCAGATCAATATATAAGACTTGGTTTTCAACACACCACTAGGAGGTTGAGAAGAGGACACATACACACACGTTCCTCCTCCTATGCATATCGTGTTTCACGAACGAGTTGAGCGTGGGCTGGACTTATGTTGATAGTGCAAGTGCAAGTCAAAGATTTGTGCCACCCCTAGTTCTTCCTCGCCTGCTTCCTGATGTGCAACATCGTTTCCACTCATAGCAATGATGCGGCTGGGCTTGCAGCATCGCCTCTGGCGTCTCCCTGTGCATGTCATCTAGCATGCTCGGTGAGGTAGAAGTTGATGGGGAGAGAGATCGATGGGGACGATAGTGTAGAAAAGATATTGGATGCGAGACAATTGTATTCACATCATGGGGTGCCCATATATAGCACCTACAGGGGTAGTTCCGTCCATAGCAATGATCCTAATTACATGTTATATACTTGGGAAACAAGCGGGACAACTACACCTAATACAAGTATGTAGTCGTTGCTAGAGATGCAAAGACTAGACCGAACTCGTCAAAAGTGGATGTCGGTAAGCCCTTCGTCATGATATCCGCAAACTGTTGCGTTGTAGGAGCATGAAATATTCGAACGTTCCCAAGAGCCACCTACTCACGAACAAAGTGAATATCAAGCTCGATGTGCTTTGTGCGACGATGGTGAACCAAATTTGCGGAGAGATATACCGTAGAGATATTGTCGCAATACACCACAGTGGCCTTGTTGACAAGGCAACATAGCTCGAGGAGTTGGTGAAGTCACGTGCACCCAGCGACGGCATTGTCCACGACGCGATACTCGACCTCAGCACTCGAACGAGAGACAGTGGGCTATCGCTTAGATGACCACGAGATGAGCGTGGGTCCAAGGAAGAAACAATATTCAAACATGGAGCGGTGAGCCCAATCAGCATCATAGTACGCAACAATGTCGGTGGAGGGTGAGGCTGATAAGGTGAGGCCAAGATCCATATGACCATAGATTTAGCACAAGATCTGCTTCACCAAGGACCAGCGAGCATCACGAGGAGAATGCATGTGGAGACACACCCGATGAACAACATATTGCAACTCTGGGCGAGTGAGTGTCAAGTACTGAAGGGCGCCAATAGATGGATAAAAGGAGGCGTCCGGAGCTAGAGGACCGTCGGTGGAGGAGATCTTGGCCTTCGATAGGCGTGGCCATGGGCTTACAATTAAGCATATCAGCATGGTCAAGAAGCTCATGGGCATACTTTCGCTGATAAAGGAAGAAACCATCCTACTATCGACGCTGAATCACCTCATGGTCATATACTCGCATCGGTGCGCATGACAAAGAGGTTGTCGGTGCCGTCGAGGTGGTCGCAAAGATTGTACTCGCTGAAGAGAAGGCTGAAGTAGGTCTTCCATGCATAGATGTTGCTGGCGGTGTGGGAGAGCTTGATGGGAACATGGTCGGCGATGGGCACATTGCGAATGCGTGCCGCCATGGGGGGATCGGGTCCGGTGAAGAGGTTGCTTGGACCGTCGGAAAGGGAGGAAACCGAAGAGTCCATGTAGTTGAGTAGTTCATGGAGTAGCTGCTAAGAATGGCAAGCCAGTGCCTGGATGGTTATCTGTCATTTTTGGGGTCTCTGTCTCTAGGCATGGCTTAATGCACCAAATAACTTAGTGCACCATCCAATTTAGTGCTAAAGTCGCGAGAGAGCGGTGATTTTGCACCTAGGATCGTTACATCTGAGGTGAACAGTAAATTAAAAAGGTATTAAAAGGCTGAAATTTCTATATATTCAAGATGGTCATGTGCGCAAGGTGCATGCAAATTTTCATGGTGTCTTAACATATGAGGAGCTCGTGCCAAGAAAAAAAATCCAGGTGTTCTAGAAACTTTGAAAAAGAACACTATTTAGAGTCGTCTTTTTATGAATTTCTCGGATGTCCAAACACCACAAAAATTTGCACGCACCTTGCGCACACGAGCATCTCAGATGCCAAAAAATTTCAGTTTTTTTTCAAAATTTGTGTACTGTTTATTCTTTAATTCTCTGCTTACCGGTTGTAGATGAGCCTAGGCACCATTTTGAATTATAGTAAAATCGCTCCCAACTCTGCATGTGCCATTTTTTTATGGAAATCCTTCTGTTTTACTACTACTCCTTCACTAACGGGTGACGCGGCGACACCGATGCGACAATGCCTCATGACAGCAAGGGCAAGCCTCATGACATCATCTCCATCTAACAAACAAAAAAAACTTGGAGGCCATCCACATAGGGCAAGTCTCATGACAACATCTCCATCTACCACCAAAAAACATACAAAAAGACGTTGCCTTCAAGAAGAAATTATTGCTCGCATGTCGATGTTGGGTAGTCCAACCATGTCATACCAGGGGCTATCACCATCAAAATAAAGCTTCAAACCAACACCTTCTACAAGGTAACGACGCATGCAAGTTGACACTGTCTGGTCAATCGAGGCTAGATCATGAGTTTTCACCTAGAGCAAATACATCTGTGATGTCTGCTGCCATAGTCTTCGTCCACCACTCTATGGCCTGTTCACATTGCTTCCGAACACTGCCACACCACATTCCACTGATGATTGTGGTGCGCATCACAACAACATCTAGCAGCCGCCGTCGCTTGATGTGCCGCTTGGATGACGAAGTGAGCAGGTGCCCGCTCCGACATGCTATCTAGCCGGAACTGGCCACGTCAGCTTTTGCTGCCACGGCAAACTAGTGAAGGAGAGGAATGCCACACGCAACCTCTCCATAAGATCGAGCCAATGCTCGATGCATCATGCTAGATCCGACAAGCCTCAAACCACCATGCTTTGCACCAGCCCACACCTGCCATTGTCACTGTTCCGCTCCGACATGCCATGTTGGCGTCGCGTCCACTACGGTGGTCACGAGTGGTGGTGTTGCCAAGGACAAGGCCACATGCCTCCTCTAGCCTGGCGAATTCTGGGAGCAGCAGTCACAAATCGCCGCGCGACTCCTTGGCTTGTGCCTCCCCCTCTACATGAGGATGGACGCGATCCGATGGGGACGCGGACACCGGCGTCCGGCTCCACTTGAGGGCATGCGACGATCCGATCTGGGCGAAATCACCACCTTCAGGCACCACTAGTGCTAGTGGAGTGATTATTGGATCAAGCCAGTAGATCAGCTACAAACATCCACACACCACTGAAGCAGCGGTGTATAGTCTACGCGGGAGGGGGCCAGATGATCCACAAGAGAAGATTCTCTTGGATCGAATGTCCCAAGTAAAGATCCGAGGTATGGATGTTATCGAACACCATATGTTTCCTAGACTTCTAGACTACCGAAAGGGCAGAGCACATCATCGTGCTGAGGAGAGGACGACTCCAGGAGGGGTGACAGGCAGAGAAGGCGCACCAAACTTTTCCATTGTGCAAACGACAGACAAGGGGCGACAGCCGAGGATATGCACCCACATAAGACGTAAATGGGGGCACTCCAAGAAGAGGTGCACGATTCTCCCTGAATGCCCGACGGGCCGCAAGACTCCCTTCGTGGCGCCGGCGAGCCCACCCTCGGGCTGTGGGAGCACGCCTGCCCCGCAGCGGCCGGTGGTGATGGCGCTGGCCTCTCCAGGGGGTCCGGTGGGTGGTTCTCCGTCGGTCCTCTCCCCTCCCGCTTCTGATGCGCTTCGAGTGGAGGGGGCAAAGGTGGCGCCCGTTTCTACGGCCAAGCGCTCCAAGGCGGTGGTGACGTCCACGGCGACGCAGGAGCGGGCGAGCTCCCGCCCGAAGGGTGCCAAGGGCAACCTGCCTGCCCTCCAACGCGCCCAACTCCTGCAGGCCCAGAAGAACCTGGAAACTGAAGGTAATCCCATGCCCCGCTTTACGATCTTCGACGATTATTCTGATGAGTGCTTGGGGGGTATCTTAGCGGATAGTGGTGTTAGGATGTCTGACAAGGGGGAAGCGCGTGAAGTTCTTTCTCTTATCCACGCTAAGGAAATCGCGCAGGCCGCGCTCGCCCAGGCAGCGTTGGCCCGCGTTGCGCCAGTCGCAGAAGAAGCAGGGGCTTCTCTGGTGACTGTTGCGCAGCCCGATTAGGAGGACAGAGCAGCAGGGGCTGCGTCGTCCCCCTCCAACCGTCGTCTTGCCAAGACACGGCGCGTGGCCAAAGCGGTGACCGCTCGCGGTATCCGCCTCCGCAATCGCATTATCTAATGTGTTACATATTTTGGAATATCCGGGGCTTTGGCCACGCTGGGAGGAGGACCCAGCTAAAAGAGTTCATTCGAAACGAGGCGATCGACGTAGTTGGCTTGCAGGAAACCATCAAG
>NW_024117693.1:0-12200 GCF_003073215.2 Triticum urartu | reverse complement strand
GGGTATGGAACCGGCACTAAAGGGCCTTACGAACCGGTGCTATTGCCCGGTTCTGCACTAGTGATTCATAAGCAACATATGTTTTTCAACTTTTTTAAACACAAGGGTGCTACATATTTAACTCCATTTTTTCAACAGAATGTTTTTTATGCTACATTCCCTGAAAATGTGGTTCAAGTCAACTACAGTACTCTGTTTTTTTCAGTACAAATTCAGCAAGTGTACATAGACACACCCCCTGGATTTATGGTGTTTTATCCAAGCTCAATGTTGAATGCTCAGAATTACCCAATTTTTTACAACTAAATTGTTACAACTAAATTTGCTGCAACTAAATTGTTAGGGTTTCAAACAGTTCTTACCCAATTTGCTGCAGAAGTGGATGTCGTGGCATCTGGGAAGGCGGGTTATGGTAGATGCTCGCCGGGGGTGGGTGCTCCCTGTGTTGCACACGAGTCGCCGAAGTTGGATCCATCCACCGGGATGAGACAGAGTCACCGGAGTTTCGATTGTAGGCGGAGGCGAACATGTCCCTAGCGATGTGCGCCATTGGATTGAAGCAGAGAATCGCCCTTTGAGTTGGGGGTAGATGGAGGGAGGGGGGAGGTGGTGGCCGGTTCGCTACCGGCAGTGCTGCGGCGGCAGAACGACGGCGGATAATGGGCAGACCTTGCCACGGTCGCCGCCGCCGCCGCGCGATTCGCGGGGATCAGGTGGGTGTCTGTCTGCGGGGGTATGCTGCGTTGAAACACACACTGGGTTTCAACGGTCGGTCGCCTCAAAGCGCGTCGCACGTGGTTATCTGGTCGCGGGATCTGACGGCTGAGCACTGGTTGATCCAACGGCTGTCGAGGCGGTTTAGTTTCTCAACAAATCAACCGACCGATTTGTAGCACGCGCCATAGGCAAAACATACTCCCTTCGTTCCGAATTACTTGTCTTGGATTTGTCTAGATACGGATGTATCTAGACTCATTTTAGTGCTAGATACCTCCGTATTTAGACAAATCTAAGACAAGTAATTCAAAACGGAGGGAGTAGATGATAGATCCATCCGTCCGAAAATAGTGGAGGAGATGAAAAAGAAACGATTTGGTGAAGAAGACGTAGAGGCCGGCAGAACTAATCGACGAGGAGTAATTGTGTGGACGATGGCAGATGGGTCTACATGGAAAGTTGGAAGCGGGGACGGTTCATGTTTTGTTGCTTACCAAACACACTGTGTCATTATGCATGTTGTACAGTTGCTCATGTGGCACAGATGGCCCACTTGATGATGTGGATAGGCTTCATGTAGAGATAAATATAGTAGTGGGGTGAACTTCTTAAGTATATAGGATATGCATTTTTTTGTCTTAGTTCATTTCCAATATTCATGTTTTATAAAATGAAATCTCTAGAAATATATTGCAACAGATTTCCGCATCAACGCGAGAGGTGTCATCTAGTTTAAAACCGTTTTGAGATATCCAAATTTTAGGCTTGCTGTTGGAGATGCCAACCAACAAGCGGTATTACCTCCGAAACAACCAATATTAGCTAGATTATGAGCTATTCTATTTTGGTCACAGACTAATTTCACATGAGTAAACTCTGGTAATGTCAAGTGATGCTTGATTTCACTCACCAAGTGTCCATAAGCAAATTGATTGAGCGAGTCGTTAAAAATATGTTCATCAAAATTTTTTAAAAAATGCATTCCTTTTGAAATCACGAACATTTTTCGAATTCAAGAACTGTTTTTGAATTCGATGAACATTGTTTGGATCCGTGATTTTGAGAATCAGAACTTTTCTCGAGATCTCGAAACAGCTGAGACTTTCTCACCAAAAAAACAAACAATGGAAACAGTTGAGACGCGCAGCACACGCAACCGGGCCGGGCCTTGGGCCCTATCCAGGCAGCTTCCATGTTCCATGTACCTCGAAAGGAAAAAAAAAAACGTCCCAATTCCCCACACGCGCGGCCGCGAGCAGAAATCCCTAACCTGTCCCGACCCAACTCGCCGCCGCCGCCGCCGCCGCCGCGCCGTCGCCAAGGAACCCTAGCGTGTTGATGGCATCGACGGAGGAGCAAGTCTTCCTTGAATCGAGGAACCTGTCATATGACGGCGCCCACCACTTGGACAATTGGGATTACCCGGAAGACCCAGGCGACCGGCGGAACGGGGTGGAGGTTGCCGAGCTCCATGACCAGCCGGCGCGCATGAGCACCTGTGCGTATATCGTGCATCTCCACTCTTCCTCACCGGAATTCCTCTTACTGATATTGTTTCCGCCAACTCAATTATTCGTTGATCAAATACTTATTTGTCTATTGTCACCGAGCAGCAGATTCAGATCCATGTGAAGTCGCCAGGCGTGCCTTGGACCTCATGTTCCCGCGGGAGGAGGACAGCGATGACTGCTGGAGCACCTGGAGCGCACGAGAGGAGGGCAGTGACGACAACGATGAGCAAGGTAGCCAATTCTCCCTACAGATGTGTTTTATAGATAATTTACTATCCCTAGATCCTTGATTTACATTGATTGATAATGTAGGAGGGGACGAAGTCGATGACTGTAGCACACAGGAGAGCAGCGATTATGAAGACGACGGCAATTGCCATGTGATCCTAGCCGAGACAAACTGTCCAGGTAGCTGCTGATTCTCTCACCAGATGAAACAAAAATACTCCTATATATTTATCTGCTGAGCTGTTCTACATCAATTCTTCAGGAAAGCTCTACCCCGAGAGCGAAGCAGAGGCCATAGAACTCAGATGGGCAGACAGGTTCTTCCAGCGGATTATAGAACACTCAAAGCTGTGCAAGGAGATTATGGACCTGGGAGATGATGATGAGACTCCTTTCCCCCCATCTCCCATGAAAGTGTTCCCTGAGGGGGGTTAATTTTGATTACTCGCATGTTCTTCCAGCGGATTATAGACCTCATGTTCCCTGAGCTATTCTATTTTGATTACTCGCAGCGGATTATAGAACACTCAAAGCTGTGCAAGGAGATTATGGACCTGGGAGATGATGATGAGACTCCTTTCCCCCCATCTCCCATGAAAGTGTTCCCTGAGGCAACAGCTTTATGCATCCTTGGGGCCAAATCCTGCCACCACCGTGTTTACAGGACCCATGACACTTCTACCAGTAAGCGCCATTTGCCTGCCATTCATTACTAGTAATTAATTCATCTCCTGTTGTGCTATCTATGTACTCTGTGACCAACTTGCTTTGTTCTCACTAATAATTGCAGCCCCATCAACTCTTGGATATCGTGAACCAAGTCATATGCTACAATTTTTCTCCATGCGTCTATCAAGCTTTGAAGCCTTGTATCCCATTAGTGTGTACGGAATATTCGCCATTCGGGATTACTTGGACCGGCGACGGAACTATGTCTTTAACCGTCCCAGGGATGATGCTGTAACAATTGAGAAGCAGGTAATTAAGACTTCATTTCCTCCCGAAGATATTATGCTTGTTTTTGTTTCCGAAATGGTTGGCTGCTGAATAATGATGTTCAACACTGATGTTTATGTTAGTTTGGTTCTTTGATTTGTCTCCTTCATTGCTTGCATCTATTAAAAGTTGTGTGAGGCCAGGTTAATTTACTTCTCCATCTTCAAAGGATCTGCTCTTTGTGTTGTTAAGCGGCCTTAGATGGATGATCACTTCAACCCATGAGATCAATTCTCCAAATTTGATATTGATTGTACTTTTTTTAACACAAACATACAGAACTGGTCATCTTGTTAATATATACTTTACATAGACATCTACTCTATTTCTTTGTCGCCTTTTGATTACGCATGTGCTATTAAGACGGTTATAACTCCCAATCAGCTAGATAGTAGAGGGGCATAGGGTAATGATTATGAGATCCCTAGTGATGATGTAGTCTAATATGTGATAATGTTGAGCAACTGACAAGATAAATCAGGGTAAAAAGAACACAATTGCATTAAAGTCGCATGCATGTCTTGCATATGCAAACAAATGTAAAAAAGAAAAGGCACCCTCAAGATGGAGTGAGTATCACTCACTAGTTAATTTGAACATGAGCATGTATATCTTTGAATTTGTTGTGTTGATACTTGCTAATGCATGTGGAAGTGGATATTGCTTATTAGTTCTAACAAGCTGTTAAATTGTAGGATTCTTTTGTCGTACCACTTTGTAGCCCTTGTCGAGGAATGTATGTATCGGATAAGGCTTTAGTAGAAGTTGATCTTTGGGTAAAGAAGGAAGGGGATGAATCAGATGACAAGCAACTACTTTCTGCCTACGCTGAGATTGATGTCCATGCTGAAGCTAATGTCATGTTTTATTCACGAATTTCTGGTGATAATTGCAATTTGGACTTAAAATACAAAGTCCTTTCAGAAAGTGTCGAGGCTGTAATACAAGTATATGCAAAGGTGGACCATCCTCACCATGTGAGGTTCACTGCTTTTAGCACCGGATATGATGACTATCCTCATCGTGGAGTTGTGCTGTTTGATGACAAATTATTTGGTCACGAAAAAATATTCCAGCATATTGTTGCAGTGAAAGCAAATGAAGAACTTCATGTTTTTTTAGAAGTGAACGGTTCAGTGTTCCAGTGGACTTTTCAAGACGAACATGTCGGAGCTGTTATTTCTCCTGATGACTCAGTCTTTGAGTATGGCCAGTTCTTCGTGAGGGTGATATTTGCTCCAAAGGATTGTCAGTGAAGCTCAGCTCCAGCATTCTCACAGTGTAGCCATTGGCTGAAAGCCTGAAGCTCATGGAAAAGTGTTGTTGCTTTTCTTGGTATTGTATATAAGTAGCAGCTGAATTTGTCTTCTTAAGCCCTCTTAGGCAGACATCAGAAGTACTAATTTTTATAGCCTGAAGCTCATGAAAACTAGAGAAAATTTCTTGACTTTTATGTGGCCTATCCTTGTAATATGACTGGTGGAAACCCAAACGTGTTCCAAGTGCATTTCCTCTGTTATCTTCTTAGTTCCACTATTTTCCTTATAATTTGGATACATCCTTATAATTTGTTTGCATGTTATGTTACTGTGTAGATCAAGATACCTTGACAAGTGGAAAAATAGTAGCCTGTTTAGTTCAAATCAAGTGTTTATTATACTGGGCTGATTTAGCTGGTGTATTTGCTGATTGAATCGAAGTAAAATTTATTATCTATTTTTTTTTCCGAGCTTGCACAAGTTCTCTTGTTTTCATGATAAAACAGAAGTTGGAACAGAGCTGGAAATGTTTTGTACCATGTTAGAGCAACTCTAGTCTTCCCCTAAAATGTAATCCCTCAAAATTTGAGGGATTAAACTTTTTTGCACCTAGCCCTTCCCCTAAGACTTTCTTTTGAAAGCAAAGCATAGCTTTTATAACTTAACGGTGCTGGGGCAAATCGCCCAAAGCACAATCAGCCACATGGGCTGGAACGTCAGACTCCCACTCAACATAGAGGTTCGAGGAATACAAACGACCCAAATTTGCCAGTTCATGAGCTACAGAATTAGCAGTACGACGACAAAGAGAAATATCATATTTTGAGAAGCACAACTTCAGTTGATACTTCGTGTCTTCGATGGTGGCCGCAGATGCCGACGAGTCCACCTTAGTGAGGTCCAACGCCTCCTGCAACAACTTAGAATCGGTCTCAAAGACCACCCTTAGCATACCAAAATCAGCAGCAAGCGACACAGCCTGATGCATTGCAATTGATTCAGCAGCAAACGCATCCTGAACATTTTCGTGCCGTCCAGCACGAGCACAGACTATGGCGCCGTCCGTAGACCTGGCGACCACTCCCCAACCAGCATGATTCTCACCCGGAACAAGTGAACCATCGAGGTTAATTTTTATCATGTCCTCAACTGGTGCCCGCCATTGGTCTCTGCATATGGTCTAGGTGCTGGGAGCAAAAATCTGCATGTACTCCAGGACATTGCATCTAGTTCTTGTAGCCACCTCTGTAGCCGCCATAGGAAGCTCCCCTTCCCTTAGTTTGTTTCTGCAGCTCCACCAATGCCACCAAAAGGTTAGGATAAGCAAACGCTTCTTCTCATTCAGCCCCCATAAATAATCTAGCATAGCGTGCACTGACGTAATTTTCTCCAACTCCATTCTTTCTTGTTCGAGAGCAAGATCTCTCCAGACTACTTTCACTGATTTGCACTTAATGAACAGGTGAGCCCCGTCCTCGTCACCACGTCCACAGAACAAGCACTTTGTGTCATCAACTGGAATGCCTCTCTTTAACAGGTTAGTACGCAGCGCCAAGGACTCGTGTTTTAATCTCCATGCAAACATCTGGATGTTCCTCGGGCACGGCAGTTTCCATAGACGCCTCCAAGAATTATCACTGCAGCTATTCAGATTTCCTGCCATAGACGTGCTAGGCCCCACGCCCCCCTGATTCTCCTGTTTCCCCAGCTGAACATGCAGCTTATATGTGCTCTTGACCGAATGCAGACCCTTGCTGTCATATTGCCAAGCTATGAAGTCTTGCACTCCTTCCCTCAACGGTATCTGCAAAATATGTCGTACGTCGTCCGGCCAAAAAGTTTCTCGCACTAGACGTTCGTCCCATCCCCCTGAGCACGGATCAATAAGATCGCTGACATACTCCAGCAAGTTTCCTCGCCTGGGTGTAATGACTCGCCGCGACCACGGACGTGGGATCCAGGGATCGGTCCAAATTCTAACGGACAAGCCATCTCCGATGCGCCAAATGTACCCCTCCTGTACGAGCTTCAGACCATGGAGTAGGCTGCGCCAAGAATAGGAGATGCCAACCTTTGGTGTCGCCTCCAGAACGTGACAATGAGGGAAATACCGAGCCTTAAGAACCCTGGCGCACAGGGAGTCCGGATTCTGGATCAGTCTCCAAATCTGCCTAGACAGCATTGCGATGTTAAAGCTGTGCATATCCCGGAATCCTAGCCCTCCGTGCGATTTGGACTTGGTGAGCTTCTCCCACCCTATCCAGTGGATCGTGTTCTCTTTATCTTGTTGGCTCCACCGGTATTTACCAATCAGGGAACTAATCTCCTCACAAAAAGTATTAGTCAAGTAAAAGCACGACATAGCGAAGGTTGGGATGGCTTGTGCTACTGCCTTGACTAACGTTTCCTTTCCGACTTTTGCAATTAGCTTCTCCTCCCAGCCGTACACACGTCCAGCAATCGCTCCCTTAACGTATGCAAAGGCCTTCCTTCTGGATTTACCCACATGCACTGGTAATCCAAGATACTTCTCATTCCAGGCTTCACTATGGATCAGCAAAGTATTCCTAACCTCGCTTCTCACCTCTACCCGTGTATTAGGACTGAACATAATGGCAGATTTTTCAACATTAACGCATTGGCCAGAGCAATTCTCATATAGATCAAGGACGTCCCTTAGTGCAGCCGCTTCTTGTTGGTTTGCCCACTAATCCTCCCTGATAACTCAGCATCATGCAGCAACGCCGAGAGCCCCTCCGCGCAGATAACAAAGAGGTATGGTGACAGCGGGTCGCCTTGGCGTAGCCCACAAGATGGGCTGAATCTTTCTGTTAGTGCACCATTTATCTTAATTTGATATGTAACAGAAGTGACACACTTCATAATTAGATCCACCCATTGTCTCCTAAACCCCATCT
Organism: Triticum urartu; assembly: GCF_003073215.2. Lineage (NCBI taxonomy): Eukaryota > Viridiplantae > Streptophyta > Magnoliopsida > Poales > Poaceae > Triticum > Triticum urartu. The sequence goes on along the minus strand of NW_024117693.1, from coordinate 4,571 downwards.
TTCTCAACATAGCAGCCAGGAAGTTCCACTCAACGCGATCATACGCTTTGCTTATATCTGCCTTCACTGCCGCGTACCCTTCCTTGCCCTTCTTCTTGTTCAATAAGAAGTTTGACAGCTCATATGCAATCAACACATTATCCGTAATTAGCCTCCCCGGGACAAAGGCACTCTGGTTGTCCGAAATTATTTCTGGAAGGATAAGTTTCAACTGGTTAGTGATCACCTTAGACACCAACTTGTAAATGACATTGCAAAGGCTGATTAGCCTCAAGTCTTTGATTCTGCTCGGTTCCTTCACCTTGGGTATCAACACAACAACTGTATCGTTCCAACCTTCAGGAATTGTCCCTCCATTGAGAACCATAAGTACCTCTTCCACAATGCGGTCCCCCATAATATGCCAATGCCTTTTATACACAATGGAGGGCATGCCATCCGGCCCCGGCGCCTTTAGATCTCCGATATGATCCAGCGCAGCCTTTACCTCCTCCCGAGAGAACTCCGCATCAAGTATTGCATGCATACCAGCAGTGATCCGCGGATGAACTTTATTAATAAGCTCATTAACACGGTTCCCTGCCTGTGATGTAAAGAGTTCCTGAAAAAAGGAGCAAACATAGTTAGTCATCTCCTCTCCCTCCTTCACTTCCGAACCATCCTCTCGTCTCAACCCCTTCACCCCGTTCTTTTTTCTCCTCGACGAGGCAACCGCCATGAAATATTTGGTGTTCCTGTTGCCATCCTTCAACCACGAGACATGAGACCGCTGCTTTGCTTTAGTATTCTTCTTCTCTTCCAACTCTTCTACAACACACAGCAGCCGGGCCTCCTCACGAATTTTCTCTTCAGACACAGGGGCCTTCATATACCGCTCCAGATCAGTCTTTGCCTTCTTCAACCTTCCCTCTAGCTCTCCAACCACCTCCTTATGCCACTTCCGCATTCTGCCAGCTACTTTGCGCATCACAGTTGCCACACTAGCCCCACCTTCCGCCCAGCCTTCCTCCCACGCTTCTTGGATAATTTCAGTACATCCATCCTCTTGCAGCCACCAAGCCTCGAATTTGAACCCACGATCACCTCCTTCCGCCCACCTGGTATCACCTTTGGTATAAACAACCACTGGCCTGTGATCCGAGTGACGAGGTATTTCATTCACCATCGAGAAATCCGGGAACAACTCACACCATTTAGCATTCGCAGTGGCCCGGTCCAGGCGCTCACAGATATAGTTGTTCAGCTCCTTGTTGTGGTTCCGCCAAGTGAACTTATCGCCCCGATAACCAATGTCACATAGTTCACAACAAACCAAGGCCTCCCTGAACCTATCCATGCAGGCTTGGGGTCGAGTCACCCCTCCCACCTTCTCATCACACGACAGAATTTCGTTGAAGTCTCCTAGGTAAAGCCAAGGCCGGCCATTTTGATGTTGTTGGCCTAGGATTCTGATGGTCCTCCAGGTTTCATTTTTGCGCTCCGCAGCTGATTCCCCATACACACCCGTCAACCTCCAAACCACCCCATTATTCTCTGTAACATCCACATCTATATGTCTTCTCCCATAAGATCTCAATGCCACATCCACCCCCCTCCTCCAGAACATTGCAACCCCCCTACTCCTCCCATCCGAGCTCCAAGCAACCATGTGTGCTAACCCCAACCTTCAAGAATTGTCCCCTAAGACTTGATCCCTTCAAAAAGAATATTTTGCTACTTCTTCAAAACTATGGCACAATCATTATAAACAAATGCATCACATTTCAACACCAACTTAAACAATTTCAACAGCAAACATAAACATAGTTCTGTCAAAAGCCATTGAATCCAATAATATCATTGAAAAAACACCACATGGCACCTAGATCATCAAACTCCACCAAATCATGCACTCCCACTACTACTAGCACTCGGGTCGAACCTTGATCTTGCAAGATCTCTCCACGAATGATTTACCAATATGGTCTCGTTGTTTCATCCATTGTGCTTGCATCCATAAAAATGATAACACGCTCCTCGGCCTTACTCCTGGCGACTTGGTCCTCAGTCTCTATCGCAAGTCGGTGCTCTTCCATCTTCCTCTTGTTTAACTTCTCCTTGGTCTCCACTCGAAGTCATTTTCCTCAATTGCAAGCATACGCTCCTTTGATTACACCTTTCTATCTTCGGTCACCGCCTCTCCTTTCCACCCCTCCTCCATCATCTTGAGCTCCAGCCACCTCGACATATATTTTCCTCCTTGCGGTCGGTGCCAATACCATCTTCATCTCAATCATTGTTTTTACTATGTCTTCATCTCAATCATTGTAATATACACTTCTCTATAGGCGCCCACTCCGTTCTTCTTTTCATTTCCTTCGCATGCTTTTGTCCCTCCGACCGAGAGATGGGAGTGGAAGGTTTTCTAGCACGTCGGCGACGACATCAATAGATATGCTCAATCTTGTCCTCCTCAATATTGTATCATAGTTTCTCCTAGCCCACTTTTCATTTTTGCAAGCACCTTGCAACGATGATGCAAAGAGAAGACATTGTTGCCACTTGTTCTGTTCCTTTAGTTGTAAAGCTCTTGGATGATAGGCTCGTATTGGTTTATTGGCACTCCACTTAGCGGTCTAGGTTCATGTCATCAACACAACAGGACCGTCGATTGCAACTATCTTGGATAACACCCCAATGGTGATTGAGGGAACCTTGTGTGTGGTCGGAGGGGATGGACACATGGACTGCATAGTAGTGTAACATCCTCCTCCTTGGTTTGATCTGCTCCTCCGGGGTATCACAGAAATGTTCATCGAAGCATCGCACAATCCAACATCCTCCTCGGTCTTGTAGTTGACCAACCTTGATTGCCCCTTCTTCATTTTGTGTGTGTTGAGCTCCTTGACTTCGAGACTCCCTCTCTCTTCACGGCTTTAATCCGCCATAGACATGGCAATGTCCTCGAGGCCAATGGTGTGTTGAAATCCGCCATCTCATCTGGCTCCATTTGCGTGCTACAATAGCAACAGACATTGCTGGCAATGAGCATCACATGATTGATCACCAAATTGAAGCATTGCGAAACAAATAGGAAAAAAGGACAAATACACTCGTAGCATTGTCTCGGGCAACTCGTCGCCACTTATCATGTGGCCACCTTTGGCGTCTGTAGCGGACGACAGAGGAGGAGTGGAACAAGTTGGAGGATCGACAGTGGCCCTTCTTCGCGGTGACCTCCAACACCTTTGTCGTCGGGCATGCAACCATCAGAGGGAGGGCGGGCGCGAAGGAGGCATCGGTGATGGTGGCGGGCGTGGTGGTCTCTTCTCCACGACGATGTATCAGGCTTGACCCCAAACTTCCCATGTCGCCGCTTCTTGCCGCAGCTCGCAGGATTTCTTCCAGGGATGGGGTTGTCGGAGGTGGGGTAGGCATCGGGAATTCCATTCTGTGACAAGAGGAGAAGAGAGAGCGCAAGAATGACAAAGAGTCAGGGAGGAGGAAATAGAAAATACTGCGAGTGAGAGTTTTCAGAGAAAATTTAGGATAATGGGGTTTGGTTTGTTTGGGAGGGAAGGGCTATATTTTTTTAGGGATCGAGTTTCTAGAGGAAGGCTAGCTAAGGGCTAATCTCCTACCATTCGCAAAAAAATTCTACTCTCCTAAGAAAATTTGTAGGGGTGTAACGGTTTTTACAGTAAGGGCTAGAGTTGCTCTCGGAATGCTAGAGTTCCTCTTATGAGTATTGTAGCACCACTTGAGGGCGGGAACATCGGGCTTTGGGGCCACTAGGGAGGGGCGGTGGGAGACTCGGAGTGTGTGAGCCCGTGGAATCCCTATGTTTGATTGTAGGATGATAGGTACAAAATGTTGATGAACCATTTGGGATGATAAGAGGGCGTGTTCTAGTCCACTTCTTCCCTAAATTTTGGTTTGAATTGAATTTCTGTTTTATAGGGATTTGAAATGTTGTTGGATTGTGTGCAGTTGAAATATACTAGTTTGAATTATGTTTGCGTAAAAATGGATGTTAGATGATATTTATATGTAGAAAAGAGTGAGCATCTGAGGGGAATTAATATAACCAGAAAAGATTGTTCGATAGTGTTCATAACCCGATATTGAGAAATGGCTACTGAAAATGAAAGCACCCTTCTAAGCTCGGATGAACAGTAAAAAATCATAAAAAAAAACTATGTTAAACTTTGACAAATATTCTAAGTGTTTACAAACTTTTCTCATCATATCCATTTGTGGAAGGTGTGGCAAAAAAAATTAGTGCTTCAAAATGTTTTCGAAAGTAACCATTCTGGAGCATGTCACGCCTTCCACAGAGTGTGATCTCATGATGAAAATTTGCAAGCACTTAGAACATTTGTCAAAATTTATCAAAAAAAGTTTAAGAATTGTTTTACTGTTTTATGCGAGAGAGAGAGAGAGAGTACGTGACTCTGTGGGACCGAACGGCAGAGAGAGAGATTCCGACGCTAACCCGGTGCCGCCGTCTGTGGACCCACACACAGACAGGGGTGCGAGCCCGACGGCATCGGTCGAGTCGAGCTCGAGCAGGCGACGCTCCCTCCGCTTGG
>NW_024117692.1:0-9502 GCF_003073215.2 Triticum urartu | reverse complement strand
CGTGGTGACGTGGCATCATTAGCGGGGAATCACTGTAGCTTAATTATCCGGGCGTCACACATTTTCCCACTCTTTCTTGTGTTCATCTTCCATTGCATCTGCAAAGCATTCAGGTTCTGAACCGTTAGATAATAACACCACGTATTGATCTGAGGGATACCTGCTGGAAGGAATTCGACCCCTGTTGGATCTTCTGAGTGGAGCAGCTGGTGGACTTTCTGGTGCTGGTGCTTCCTGATGATCCGGATCATCAACTTCAGCATCATACTCTTGTTGCTGCTGCTGGGGAGCATCTTCTTCACCTGCACCACCTTGTACATCTTCTACATCTGCTTCAACTTGCACAGGAGCTGGAGCTGCAGGAACTGGGTCAGAATCAATCATGTCTTGCTACTGCTGAGGAGGAACCTGCCCCTTTGTCTTCATAATATCCTCAATTGTTTGGTCTTCAACAAACACAACATCACGACTTCTCACAACTTTCCTTGCTATAGGGTCAAACAGCTTGTAGCCAAACTCATCACCATTATAGCCAAGAAAGATACACTACCGTGTCTTTGAATCAAGCTTTGACCTTTCATCTTGAGGAATATGAACAAAGGCCTTGCACCCAAAAATCTTCAGGTGGTCATATGAGACGTCCTTGTCACACCAGACCCTGTTAGGAACATCTCCCTGCAAAGGATAACTTGGTGAGAGATTAATAAGATAAACTGCAGTCATCAAAGCCTCACCCCAAAAGTGTTTGCGTAGCTTTGCACTTGACAACAAGCATCTAACTCTCTCCACAATTGTCCTATTCATCCTCTCAGCAAGACCATTCAGCTGTGGTGTCTTTGAGGGACTAAATTGATGCCTAATGCCTTGCTACTTGCAATATGCATCAAATGGCCCAATGTACTCTCCTCCATTATCAGTGCAAATGCACTTGATCTTCTTCTCAGTTTCTCTCTCAACCGAGGCTTGGAATTACTTGAATACACCTAGTACTTGATCTTTGGTCCTCAAAGTGAAGGCCCAAACTTTCCTGGAAAAGTCATCAATAAAAGTCACAAAGTACTTAGCACCACCAAGAGATTTTACCGACATTTTGCAAACATCGGAATGTATCAAGTCCAACTTCTCGGAATTCTTGTGAGGAGGTAGAGTCTTGAAGGCAACTCGGTGTTGCTTCCCTGCTAGACAATCTGAACATTTCTTGATGTGAACTCCTTTCACACCCTTCAACAATTTTTTCTTCACTAGCACTGTCATTCCCTTCTCACTCATGTGCCCAAGTCTCTTGTGCCATAGAGCACAATGATCATCCTTCTCTAGTACGTTGACAGAAGCAATAAAGAGCTTAGCATGAACATGATACAACACTGAGACCATTTTACCTCTTGCAACAATCATGTTGCCTTTGGTGAGCTTGTACTGCCCTTTTCCAAAACTGCTCAAGTAATCATCTCCATCAAGCAAACCAACTGAAATAATATTGAGACAAAGTGCCTCAACATCTCTCACAGATTTGAGGACTAACCTTGTACCATTTGCGGTCTCCAAATGCACATCTCCTTTCCAATGATGGCTGCTCTATCATTATTCTCCATCTTCACAACACCAAAATCACCTGATATATAGTTAGTGAAGAGCTCTCTGCGAGATGTAGCATGAATGGTAGCACCACTGTCCGGTATCCAAATCATCTCGTCACCATCCACAAGGTTGACGGTTTCATCAGAAACAACAATGATCTTCTCCTCAACAGTGGAACCAAATCTGCCCTCATTTTCTTCATGCATAACAAGCATGATGTCCTCTTCTACTGCAGTAACTCGGTTGCCCTCTGTGTCACTATCACTGTCAACTTGCTTCTGATCTTGCTTCTTCTTTTTCTTTTTGTCTTTCTTCCACTTGTCACATTGCCACTTAATGTGGCCCTTCTGATGGCAGTGATGGCACTCATAATCAGCATACTTGCTTTTAGGGGTGGGCATATAACCCGAAAACCGATTTACCGAACCGATTTAACTTGGACCGAAGCCGAAGTGACCAAAACTGAAACCTTCAGTACAAAACTCAGTTAACAATTCTAGAAAACCGAATTAAGTTCGGTGAATTTGGTCTGTACCCTTGGTCCACCAAACTGACCGAAGCACCGACGCCCTACACCTAATTCCTATCCTGCCAGCTGCCGCACAACCGCAGCCCCGCACGGTCACACTCTCACCCATAAAACTAGGTAACTAGCGCCTCCTCCTGCCCTCTTCCCAAAACATCGCTCATCCCAAATCGCCTCCTCCCAAAATCGTGGCAGAGATCGACCCTTTCCCTCCTCAAGACCGCAAGTCTCGCGTCCATAATCTGTACCTTTCATGGCCGCTTGATTTTTGTCTCCCGAGCATCCTATATGAGGTCCGATTCCTCGTTGTGCCAGCCGTCCGCCCAGATCCCTGTCCTCTGTCCACCACACCGGCGGTGGCAAGTCAATTTCCGCACAAGAAGAATACTGCTGCTTGCCTGCAAAGTAAGTACAGTAGTTGATTTTTATTCTGTCATATTCTTGATTCCATCCAGATCAAAGTTCGTGATTTGATCCTTGTTGTCAGGTGCACTGTTCTTGTGTGAATCAAGGGTTGCTTTCTGCCTGAAGTTTTTTTCGTGAGAGAAACTTGTGCGCTCTGTGCCAATTCATCTAGCATTAGCAGTTGTATAATATATTATATCCGACCATCCTAGCCTAGCCCAGCGCCTCATCTTTTTAGTAGCAGGTCTTTTCGGTGCAGACCCGAGGACCGAACCGAACGATCCAGAGACCGAACTCTCGGTTATGTTAATTGGTACAAACCGATCGGTCCTTATTTTCTTAGAACCAAAAATAAAAAAAAAACGAAGCACCGAACCGAACGGGGGGAACCAAACGCCCACCCCTACTTGCTTTTTGATTTGCTCCTACCTCTTTCTGCCCCTTTACCTGGACCTCTGCTCTTAGTTCTCCCCCTGGACTGAGTGACCAGCACCTCTGAATGTGAGGAAGAACTAGCTTCAACCACCTTTCTGGACTCTTCATTTAGTACCCTGGTTTTCACAAGATTCCAAGTGACAACTCCATTAGGTGCTGAATTGCAAACCGTGACCTTAAAGGTCTCCCAGCTGTCCGTTAATGAGCCTAGTAGCAGCAAAGCTCTCACTTCATCTTCAAATGTTATTCCCATTGAAGAAAGCTGATTTATAATGCATTGGAATGTATTCACATGATCTGCAATTAGAATGCCCTCTTTGTACCTCAAGCACATCAATCGTTTGATCAAGAACATCTTGTTTGTCTCTTCTTTCCGGGCAAACAACTCTTCCAATTTCTGCCATAAGGTGCGTGCATGTGTCTCATCAATGATATGGTTCAAAACATTGTCATCGACCCATTGCCGGATGAACCCACAAGCTTGGCGATGAAGTACCTTCCACTGACCTTACTCAATGCCCTCCGGCATCTCAGTGGAGAACACTGGCTTTCGGTATTCTTTCACAAATAACAAGTCCTTCATCGTGCCCTTCCATGCTTGATAATTTGTACCATTCAAAGATATCATCCTGCTGGTATTCACTTCCATCTTTCACCACAAGAAACTCAGCAATTTGCAAAAGCAAACCAAGGCTCTGATACCACTTTGTTGGGGCTGGACAGCAACAATGCGCTACACAAATTCATCGACACGGCAAATATGCACACTACACAGCCCCCTCCACTTGTGATGAACTTTGAGGACAACTTCAACCAACAAGTAAGCAGCAGAAAAACACAAACAACATGCACATGTGACACATGATTTAACGTGGAAAAACCTCCTCAACTTCAGGAGTAAAAAACCACGGCTGTGGACCGACCGGTCCACGCAACTTCATTATGAGAATGATGAGTACAAAGTCTGCTCTAGAACCTCTAGAGAGATTTACAACACACTCTCCACGTTGCCAACCGGCAACAGCAACAACAACCACAAGAAGCAAGATTTCAGCAAAGCAGAGTTTACACAGCTTTTGTACCCTTCAGTGTTTTGCAAATTGCTCTTAAACCACTGAACCAAACAGCACCAAATTTGGCAGACAAGTAGACACACGAGTTCTTGAGATCCCCTCCAAATTTCAGCTCAATCGGATATCGTTTTCCTACCCAAACTGTTCGTCTCCCAAAACTACTCTGTTCTGAAACTGCAGCAGTCATATCTGACAAAACCACTCTCAAATCTGGTGCTTCACTGACCCAATCCTCAAACCAGCTAACCAGATCGAAGTACTCAAAGTAAGGAATAAGCTCACCAAGTTTGGGGTCGATCCAAGCACGTTTGAACCTCCAATCACCAGCTTGAACATTGTCTAGTCAGATGCAGCAAATCTGGACAGAACCTCTGCTTCTTCTTCTTCCTCTCTCTCAGGTTGTGTTTTCTCTTCTGAGCCCTCTCTCTCACTCTCACAAATGGCAGCCACCACCAGCAGGGGTGGAGTGGATAGGGTTTTCTCCTTGCTTCACTTCACTTGGAAGTACTCTCAACCGTTGGATGCAGCGAGGATCAACGGCTGACATGTGTTGGACTTATGGGCTGATGTTGGGCTGCCAACACACCTCCATGTGGAGGGAGTTAGCCCAACATTGTCCATGAGGCTTTGGAGGTCCGAGTGGCAGGCTCCGGACCTTGGATAATTCTTGAAAGTCCAGGCCGCACGTACCGGTAGGAGGGGCTGTCTCTTGTGGTTAGTGTATGTGGCGATGTCCTGAACCCTAGTGATTGAACCGGTCTTTTTGCAGCGTGCCAGGGACTCCATGCTGAAATTTTTGTCCTTCTTATATCATTGATACCTGCTTTTAGGCAACGTGATAGGGATCGGCTAGGCGGCATGACCGATTCTTTGTGTGCGGTAGGACGCCATCTTTTGAGCATGTTTGTGATGTTGCCCGACAGACTTATTCATTTTCTTTTTGCCAGATGAACTTGATGTTTGTGATGTACATAAATTCCTCTTGTACCTTTCATGGAAAAGAAACAGGGCAGCAAGGCGCACGATTCACTCCCAATAGAATCGAACTCAGGTGGCTGAAAATGAACAACCTCACATCCATCCTCCGCACACATGGTCGTTCCTTCAATCGAGATGCTGATTTACAGAGAACATATGAGTTTTTGCTTTGTGATAAAGAACATATATGAGTTTCATATATACATGTCTGATATGATATGTAACAGAGAGCCAACACACGATGCACAACTTACACCTCCCTTTCAAAACAAAAGTCTGAACTGGACATTTCTTGATTAATTCGATTGGAGTAGCATGCACAATCATTACTATGACATGCATGTTTCCTCAATTTTTTTAGAAAAGGAGGATTACCCCGGCCACTGCATGTTTCCTGCATCGAACGGAAAAACCAACATGGCAATTGAGATCTTGATTCAAGCTGCTCAACCTAGCAGGATCCTACAAGCAGATGCGCGTCAGAGAATCCTCTCTGAACTGTAAGGCTCACCGTCTCTCTGCCTCGTGAGCCCTCCCCGCGTTTACCCTGTGTCTAGGAGGGTCACGGTTCCGGTGCTTAAGCTGGCTTGTGGAACTGGCGAGAGTAACGACGGAGGAGGAGGTAAGATAGCTCCACAGTTGCATCCCCCGCGACATGAGCAGCTCCAGCCGGGATGCCATTGATTGATTCTCACTCTCGCTAGCTAGGTAGGAAAAGGGAATCTTGATGGTTGATCAGTGGTGTGCCAAGAGGAGGTTGATGTGTGTGTGATGACTGTCTCCAAACAAGCCGCTTATATATCCTCGCTCTCCCAATGAAGTGAGCTACCAACACATGCGTTCATCGAGTCAAAACGACGAGTGAAGAAGAAATCAGTAGGACAGGAAAACTGAGGAACGCGACCGTTCAAAGTTCAAACCACCATGCCAAGACGCCGACTGTACTAGGAGTAGTTCAGTGTTCAGACCACACCAGTCAAAGAATAAAAAGAAAACTGCACTTCAGACAAAAACTGGGGCCCTGATTGGAGAGGTAGCATGTCGCAAGGGTTTTGTTTATGGTAAACATTTGGCTGCGACGCGCCGGGCCAAACGCTCGGCCGGTCGCGAGCGACCACGTACGCACCGTGCGGCCACAGGGCCCGCACACACCCGTCCTTTATATCTCAACCACCCATGTCTTATCTTTCCATCCCCTGCTCGCCTCTCTCCTTAGCATCTCTGACACATATCCATCCCCCACTCGCCTCTCTCCGTAAGCCGGGCTCTGGCCAGTGCCGCGGTTTCTCCGGTGAGCCCCCTACAGCGAGGCATCCCATGCTCCTCTCTTCACCTCTCTTCACCTCTGCTCGTTGGCCCTCCCCTTCCTGCTCCCTAACGCCCCCGTGTGATGGACCACGGGTCGGCACTAGGAGGAGGAGGAAGCACGCTGGGGATCTGCACCTGGTGGACGGGAACAGCTGCAACCAACCACGGTGGGGAGCTGCAACCGGTGGACAAAGGAGCTTCGACGGGTGGGTGACCACGACCACGGGCAGGCAACGGGGTGGATGCCCGTGCCCCGACAACTACTACAATAACCACGGCGACCAGATGTTCGAACCAGCGCCTAATTGTGCTACTACAGACGTTTTGATTTGATGGAACGATCGCCCAATTTTCAGTTTTTTGCTACCACTATAATATGTATTTGCTGGAACCATCAACATTTTTTTGCTACCATCGGTGTTTTGGTTTTGTTGGAATCATGCCCAAATTTACTTTTTTTCCTACCACCATGATATTTGTTTGCTGGAACCATCAACATTTTTTGCTACCATCGTTTTATTTGGTTTTGTTGGAACAACACCAATTTTTTGCATTTTTGCTACCACCGGCCTTTTGATTTGCTGGAACAAGCTTCTTTTTGCTACCACCGACATATTTGATTTTTGCTTCAACAGCGTCCATTTTTCCAATTTTTGATACCAACGTTTTCTAGTTTGCTGGAAGCAACGCATTTTTTGCTACAACCGTTGTTTTGGATGCGAACCACGGCGTCCTCGCCATTGTTTCTGGAGATGGGTGAGGGTCGGCGGTGATTGTCGACGGCGGACGCGCGCTGCACGGTGTGGAGGGGCTGCTGGGGGGAGGGAGCGACGGCGTCCCATTGGAGCCGGGCGACGTCGGCGGTGATTGTCGATGGCGGACGCGCGCTGCACGGTGTGGAGGGGCTGCGGGGGGAGGGGGCGCGAGGCAAGACCTGCTTCGAGGTCTACAGCGCGCGTGGTCGGCGGGGTGGGAAACTACTCACAGAGAAAGGATCGTGGTGGTGGAAGACGAAGTCAACGAAGGGCGTGGGCCAGCTGGCAAAACAGACGGTCGATTGATGCGCTAATCGTGCGGCTGCGATGCGACCGACCCAAATTTGGGCCGGCGTACCGGCGCCTATCAGTGCCCCTTGTTTGTTGGTGGGCGTAGTTGGGGTGGTGACCATGTAGATTGGGACGGATATCAGACGTTTTCAGAGTTGCTAGCTATACTGCTCAGTCCATAAGATTTTAAAAAGTCTCTGCCGTACGTGCGAGCTTAACCTACTGAATTCATATTTTACTTTTGGGTTTCTGGCAAAAACAAAACTGCGATGATAGGTCGATGACGGCGGCGGGAGCGGGTAGAGACGACATCATCAGAATGGTAGTACTGTAATAACTAGTCAACGAACAGTGGCGGATCTAGGACCCAGCCCCAGGGCCAGGCCCGGGGCATGAGGTCCAAATTCCTTGTATACTGTAGCAAAATAGTGTAGCAACTGCTACAGTACAAGAAGGCGGCCCGGGGCGGCTTGCTGGGCTGGATCCGCCCCTATCAATGATGGAGGGGGAGTAGGAAGAGGCGACCTTATGGTTAAGTTCACAAGACCGAGGGTCGTTGGTGAGGTGAAAGTGATGAACGACGGTATGAAAGAGTAACTCTGTGCATTTGGTTTATATGGTTTGATTTATACGATTTCTTTTATTTGTACAGTATTTGATACTTCAATAAATATGGTATTGAATTTAGAGTACGGTTCGGTTTCGGTATATTATCAAATTATTTTAGTACAGCTTTGGTATATACCATAATAACCAAAGTTGATGTGAATTTAAAAATGAAAGCAATATTTTACAAAGTTATGACTCAAAACACATTTTTTATACAAACAGTAGAATATACTATATGCATGCTTGCTGGAAATCAGGCTCTTGTACAAGAAAAATCAGCTCTGGATTAACAGTAAAACCCAAAAAAGGAAAAAAAGAATCAAACAAATATGGATTTGTTTTGTGGCAAACTTTGACAAAAATTTTGAGTGCTTGAAAATTTTCATCATGAAATGACATTCAAGAAAGTTATGGCAAAAAAACACAATAAAAAACTCCAAAATGCTTTCAAACATAGCATTTTAGGAGCATCATTTTTTTCACGACTTCCATGAATGTCGTTTCATGATAAATGTTCACAAGCACACACGACATTTCTCAAAGTTTGTTACTCCCTCCATTTACTTATACAAGACCACTATGAAATATATATTTTACATCTATACAAGGCCACCAACAGTAACCGAGACAAAATTAATGATGTTTTCTCGCACTAGTAACTTGTTTAATACTTTCATGCATGCAGTCATAATGACACTTAGTTACATCCTTCACTGAGTTTTCTTGCATGCATGCGGTGTATTAATGATCCCACTAAACGAAAAGAAAAGTTGGGATGTAAAACATGTATATTAAATTTTATCTTGATACATATAATTTGAGTTTGTGGTCTTGTATATAAAAATGAAAAGAGTATAATTTTTGTTTTTTGATTTAAGCTCTTTTGAGCCTTTGGTCTGTTTGTTAACTTTTCCATATGCCGGAGTGAGCAGATCGCAACTCGTTCTAATGTTTTATGCAATGCGGTCACCGACCAGTTAGTGTTCAAGAACGATGGTAGAAACTTTAGCATTACGTAGTGAAGAGTAGATCTACGGTCTATATAAGGTTGTGACAAGTTCACGTGCTCACGTGATCGACTGCTTGTATGTTTGTTCACTCAAGAAATATAAATATCTTTTTAAATTCGGTTAACTATTCTGTTTTGGGTATTGCCAAAAAATAGAAATTCAAAACGGTAACAAAATTTCATACCTTATCAAAAATCAGCGGAAATGTTAACGCCCACACGTGTGGGCGTTGACCATCTCAACCACACGCATCCATCACCGTCCAGTACTATATGCACGAATCTTGACATAATCTGGCTGATTTTCTGTGCCACATAGGACAAGACATGTGTGTGGTGTGTGACATAGTTCGCCCACACATTCGTTTTACCACACGGAGGGGCCAGTGTGTGGGCGTTTAGCAGTTCACCCACACACCAGTTTTCAGTCACGCACAAGGGCTGGTGTGTGGGCATTTGCCATCTCGCCCACACGCTCGTCTCCTCTCCCACACGTAAGCTGCTAGTTGCCATGTGTTTTTGCAGCGCACATGGC